>NC_086369.1:6725806-7031633 GCF_036324505.1 Eleginops maclovinus | reverse complement strand
TCCTGCAGCAGCCATATTGGAGTGCACAAAGCTGACTACAAATCTGAACTCGAAACAGCTTGACATAATTTAACGAACTTTGATTTCATTCATTTCTCTTGCCTACATTTTTCTTTACTGCAAGTACTAAACAGTTCATTTTTGTAACACTTGGTTTCCTAACACTCCTGGCACATATTGGAAGTGGATTATCCTTTACGGGAGGTTTTAAAATGTCTGGTAATTGCTGGAATCAGCTGTTTATTATTATCAATTCAAAGTTCAGCTCACATTTTCTGCAAAACAGTAAGCCAATGTAACTGCAAACCTTTAGGGGGACATCAAGTTTGTAACGTTTGCTATTCAAAAACCATGTTTGATACTCACATAAGTTATGTCTTCCATTAAAGAAGACATAACTTGCATTGCAGCTGCTGCCTGAATATGCACCCTTGTTTTTTGTTTTGCTAGGCAGATAACTAGTCACAAAAATGCAAATAAAAATAGTTTACTCCACCTTTCAAGTCTACATGCCATGACAGTTTGATAATCCCAAATATTTCAGTGGTGTATTCCTTAAATGTATACAGTAGAAACTCATTAGCATAAGAAGCTGCCACTTAAGTGAATTACCCTGCTGGCAAGGCCAACACATAAAGACGAGTGGTTGTTTTAATTTAACTGAGCTGACAGCACAAAATCAAACTACAAACTAATGATGCTTTCCACGTACTTGGAATTTTGAAAATGGGGCAGGAAAAGTCTTTAGTTCAAACCAAATCTGGCCAGGTTGAACTTATTAGCCATTGTTAGCAGTACCAGATGACGACAACAACACAGCATTTTGCATTTATTAAACATGTCCTCAGATAGAAGTTGGACAGTGCTGATGACTGTTTTAATGAGACTTAAACAACAGATGTGCCAATAAAGATTACATTCCGACAGTTTTCACTACGGTGCAGATATTACTAGGAGCACTATCTACATTCAGGATTGGCAAGGTTCTCCCAGTTTCCCAAGTGAGAAATGCATCTTCAGGGGTGTTCCAGAGGAAAATATGGTTTGGGAACTCGGAAATTCTGACAACCCAGTTGATTGCACCATCATATTAAAGACAGCTTTCCACTGTTTCATTCTCCTTCAACATTATTCCAAACAATGACGGTTACAGAGAGGCAAAAAGTGGCTTAACCAGAAAAACTGTGGTTTCTGACGAACCGCCTCACATCAAACAGGCTGGGGCAAAGAGCTGAGCTCCAAACTGAGCCATCCTGTTTGATCTCTGCTGGCTCATCACTACGCTGCCGCTCATAAAGTCTAAAGAGCGCTGCCTGGAGGGGGTGACACTGGACTTTGATAATAAGCTGCAGTAGCAGAGGGTAGTTGGTGGTGGAAGCCATGATTACTGGTTTGAGAGGGAAAACGAGAACATTTGGTCATATGAACAACCATGTAACTGCGTGTCCCATTACTGATTCCCCTATGGTACAACTAATCCTGAAGCGATCCAAACGGCTAAAAGCTCCTGACCTGGAGAGCTGTCGTGCTGGATGGCTGCAGGAGATGACTGTGTTTGTTGTGTTTCCTTTAGTGGGAATCAGAGTGGCAGATGTGTTGTGTGATAACAGCCTCAGAAAAAGGAGGAGATTCCTCCAGAGGGCTCGGAGCAGAAGGCCATCTGTTGGAAACACATTCAGACACCTACTACTGACACTGCAATATGCAGCGTGGTAAATGAAGCTACAGCTGCAGGAACACATATTAAACAAAACCAAACAAAGAGGATGCCGTTTTTGCAGTATAGGGACATTTCAAACAGATTACTGGACAACATATACTCGCCTGTGCCTACATATCAAGCTGCAAGTTAGAGATGGGGTCGTTCAAACATTGAGCATTCCTCAGCACTACAACGTTGTATCTACTGTCAAATTCATTTTAAGTCCTAGAAAATAAAATGGTTTAAACTCTGCACAATAAATACTGAGATTCACTGGGATTTACTTTGCACAATTTCAGTTTTTTACAGTTGCATCATTTGTTTATGACTTGATAATGGGTTTTATTAAATTTAACTTGAAATATTAAATGATAAGAGTCTGTATTACAAGTTTGAAGAGGTCATAAGACATGGAGGGTTCCCTAAAAACATGCATTCTGGGAAATGACACTGGGCATCCTCTCCAACCATTCATTTTTTATCAATTCTAAAAGCTTCCTTACTCAAATCAAACCTCAAAAGGACAATACTAAAAAGCGAGTGTACCCCTATAACTTGGTTTAATATCCATAGACAAACAGCAGCAGACAATGCGGCTACCCAAAAAAGAAAAGGTAAAAATAATCATTTCTGCATTTTTAGAACGTCTAAATGTAAACAACTGCTATTTCCTGGGATTTGCAATGCAGACTGCAACCGCACATTAAGAAACTGCTTGATTTACTTGGTTGTAATATCTTACAGCTGTGTGATGCCTAAAGAAACACATTTCTATCCTGCATTTGTTACAAACATATTCAATGGAGGTTTTCCATGGTTCCACACAACACTTGAGTCAATGTGTCAACGTTTGAATGTGTCATGAATTCTGTGTGAATGCTTGTTTCATTTCCCAGGGAACAGACTTTCATTTTGAATCCCGATGACAGGGCTTCCTATAACTGAAAGGAACAAAATGCGTCTGTTCTTCACAGCTCGACCACAATGAACAAATATTCTGTCTTATAACATGAATCAGCACTACATCGGTTTCAAATCATTAGTGGTTTACTGGGTCTTTAAATTGATGCACCAAAGACCGTTAAGAGACATCCCCTCTACTTGTAATTTCCCCGGTGACACAGTGATTACAGACACAATGAATCGGATGAATTGGGACGAGAAAGCTGATATGCTGAATGGTAAGGGTCGACCGAGGCTATGCCTTTTCTTTCTTGGTTTACATGAGCTTGAATCTTAAGCCTTGCATTAATCATACTGTAACTCTTTAAATCCAGAGCTCAGTCAACCAGATCAGTTGCACTAAGACTTGTTTTCTTTAAAAAGGAGGATTAAAATAGTCAGAAACATGCTAAACGGTGAAATCAGCTTCTTGACATTTTTTTGAGTTTCTGAACAGACAGATTCAAAGTGCCAGAGCTGAAGCGGGGTCAGCGGTGGGCAGATGGAGACACATGATTGCGTCGCCACTGGCGGCATCTTAGAGCCGTCCCTTCACTTGTTAACACATCAGAAGTCAGCTGTCTCTTATTCTTTAAAAAAACCATTTGTACTATAGAGTGGTGCAGGGATGACGGATGTTTGTCGTCCGACCCGGAAGTAAGCTGCGCATGGGTTCCCTCGACAAAAAAGCAATGTGATTTCTCCGTAGGATTTTGGAATATTGTAAAAAAAAACAACATCTGTGGAAAACAAACCTGTTTGATAAATGCACGTTTTGTCACTACAAAACGTGATCCGTCTCTTAAACTTGTAACTACCACAGACCTTATTTCGAGCTATTTTGCAAAATGCTACGGCGAAATCTCATTGACTCTGAGACGAGGGAACCGGAAGTGGTAAAACTCACTTCCGGGTTTTAGGACTCGCTCCTGCGCCACTCTTATTACCCAATAATCTTTACTCCCGATGACATCCATCCTCAACGCGAAATGACTCCAATAGATAAACAAAGCTAACTTTGTTTGAGACAATCACCAGAAGAGGAACAAAATGTGTATTTGCCGAGTACAATAGGTAAATAACAGCCCCCGAGAGCTTAGCGCTACACAAAGCAGACGATGCAGATGATGAGGTGAGCTCCCGGGGCGCTTTATCTCATATTTCTGAGCTGAGTAATGACTGAAAGAGATTGCAGAGTATCCAGGCAGAAGTACACAGGCTGTCAGCACCTCAGCTGGGTTTTTAAAAAAGGGAGTACAGAGGAATGCACTCTCCGTGTACACACAAAATAAAAATTGTAGCTAGGAGCTGAGGCAAGCTAGATAATCTAGCAGCCAACATACAGAGTAGTAGCAATGTTACATCTGAAATGTGGAAGCAAAAAAGGGAGTGGCAGTCCCAGGAATTGTTTCATGGGAAATGATTTAAGCTTAAACTGGAGGAATCCTTCCAATTTCGACTCCAATCCGGTCTAGCAAGATAACGGCCAAGAGCTGAAGTCAAATACTTTGTTTAAAACAAGGTGGAGACAGTCAGGAGGAAAGGAATCAGATTTCCTCCCGGTGTATGATACTGTTCAGGGGTGAGAGGAGGTTTAGATGCCCCTCTCCAGAAGCATAAATAGGAAATGGACAAAATGAGTATTCCTCCGGACATGACTAATAAAAGATCTGGGGAAGTGAGAGCAAATGTCTAATTAAATAATCATCCTCTTTCAAAGTGTGCTAAATGTTACACAGGGATGAAAATAAAGACTGCAATAACATGCTACATCTGTTTACAAGTAGGACTCTATACCGTGCGATCCGCCCCAGGATTTGTACAGCTGACAAGCAGATTTGTGTTTATGTGCTCCCACTTGGCTGGAGGGGAAATGCTCTCGAACTAAAAAAAACCGTTCAGGAATGTTTGGAATTCTGTCTTCAAACTTTTGAAGTGTAGCTGGAGAGCTGTACTGGAGTGTCAGGAATGAAAAACATATATTGTAAGGGAGCTACCAAACATGTTTACAGTTTAAAAGATATAAGAGAGTGTTACTTCAAAGTAGGAGTGTGCAATCTAAGAACAGAGTGAGTCCAGCTGGAAGGTCGTAGAGCTCAAATGGCACTTTGTATCGACTGCTGACCGCTGCAGACTGGACGCGGTGGGGTAAGTGAGGCAGCTGAGAGCTAGTTCTCTGTAGGTGGTTATACTGATGGGGCTGGCTGACATCCAGCAGTTGATTGGGAACAAGTTGGAGCACTAATGAATATGATATAAGGAGAAAGACACATTCAGGATGTGGCTTTTTCCTGGTCAATTCCCGCAACAGTGATCCATTACAAAACAGATGGATGGAAAACCAATGGTGACTCTACCAGATGCAGTGCATCAAAAAGGGTGTCGCTTCCTACTACTACTACTACATCTACTCTACTATATTTTGATGACTTACACTTGTTCAGACACGTTCGAAATCTGTGGTTCCCATTTATTTTCTCACTTGGGAAACAAATCCAAATTATTTACTGTCATTCTCTACATTTTATATTTAGAATCATTTGTCTGTTTTAAAAAATGTTTTTCTTTTCTCTATTTCTTTTCATGGCTTGCACATTTGGTTTATTGTAAGTTTTTTTAAATTTTGTGTTTGAGCATATGCGGGTAGAGGAGGGAGGGAGTGGGGAATATAGAGAGTGTACTATGACAGTAAAATGTACATCAAAATTGTGCCTGTTATTGTACACTATTATGAAATAAGGAATGACAGGGATTATACACACGTGGCCGCTTTTTTAGTTTCCCAAATATTTACTGAAGGTGTGAGGGCATGTAATTCATTCATTCTGGGACTTTAGGGAAATGTTAGCCTCAAATAAAAAGTGACAGCTCCCATGCAGTTTGCCAGAAAAGTTTCAGGGATTTCCAGGCAATGAATCAGTTGCTGTAGAATGCTTATGCTTCAAATAAATATACCGTTTGTCATCCAGCAAGCATTGATACGTTTATTTATCCACTGTGAAATGTCCTGCTCAGAATATAACCTTAGTCATATTTGAGGATAACAGTACACATTCTGTTACTAACCAGGGATTTCAGACTTGGATCATAACAACAAACTGATGTACATTTTGGATTAATCCAAGATAAAGCTTCTAAAATAGTCATCTTTATTAAATAAAAGACGTTCAGTAAGCATCCAAACTTTTTTAATATGAGGCTGTGAGAAACGTAGCGCCAACACAAGCCACCTGAAAAGATGTTTGTAGTGAAAGCAACCCCGGGACGTGTTACGCATTAGAAGTAAAAACCCTGCGGACTTCACTTCAATCCTTTTCTTGGAGTTAACTTGTAGCTCTTTGAAAAACAAAAACTCTGCAGTACGCTATTTGAATTCCTAATTCCTCTGGGGCAGATGGGAGGCTGAGTGAAAGGCCATAAGGTCTACCTGACCTTGAAGATCTGCCAGCGCACAATTAAAAATTCCTTCAGCATGTCAGGCAGGAGACACAAAGGGGAAGTCGGCACATGGAGGAAACTCATTAACCTTTCAGCAGCGACTTGTGAAGGGGGTTTGGCAGAAACAACAGAAAAACTGATAAACAAATAAACACAAGTTCATTTTCTGAGTATTCCAGACGGCTAGGGGAGCTTTTCTTCGTGTTTGATGGGTTACCTTGACACACACCCTGAGTGTTGGATGGATTCTTTACACTTTTCGAAAATCTATCGATAGAATCCTGACACTGCTATGGCATGAATACAGGAAGACAAAGATGTCTGATAAGCCTAAACTTAATTCCTCTGAACTCCTATAGTCTAACCAGACTGTAACAGATCAGTCCCACAGTCTGGACCAAACCAGCTCCGGTCAGCTGAGGGGTGGGGGAGTGACAGGTGGTCAAAAAGGATGAATGGGCCCAAGTTGTAGGCGGAGAGCCGCTAGGCGTCGGCACCATGGGAGAAAAACCAGGCCACTCGGAAGAGAGAAAGATGGAAAGAGACTGAAAAAGAAGGACAGGAAACAAGGACTCCAGAGACAGAGCAGTGCTGAAAAGAAAAAAAGCCCCCTGTTCTCTTTCAGGGAGAAACTCACATTAATAAACCTGGGAAAACAGGACAGGTAAGGTTATATGACCAGGACATGGAGAGGACATATATCCAGGACTCTCCGCTGCACCTCCATCCGTTATCACATGTCAGCCCTCAGTTCCAAGCTGCTTGTTTCGGAGCAGAAGTGGGCATCATGCTGGCTCAGCAGGGAGCGTCACATGCTCAGAGCTTGCGACATTCATCTGATCTGACATACGACCCTCTCGGTTTTCCATAAATCTCACTTCCACTTCCCTATTCCCCCGTACTGTATTCCGATTATTCAACCTTGCCTCAATAATTCGTGGTAATGACACCAAATCTATTTTAGAAAATATATTACCGCTCGTTTTGTAAATGGAAGGCTAAATACAGTATGTGGCTATTTTGAAAGTGATCTGATGGGATTATGATGGTTAAGTGTTTCATTTTAGGAGATATCAAATCAACCTTTAACTACCAACAGGCTGCTGACGCAAGTGCTTTTAAATCAGGTATTATACTGGTCAGAAAAATCTATATATTATCATTTAGTGTTAAATCAAATTCATTGTTTGGTCATTTAAATGAACAAAGAAGCCCTAAATGGAAAACATGATCATTCTCAGAGCTCACAGTGACATCTAAAAAGGGATATACTGTCATATGAAAAAGGAAGGCTACAGATGCCCCACTCCAAAAGATGCAAATTCCTTTTTTTGTCGATGAATAAATGATAAAAACAGCCTAACAAAACTGAATTGTAGTGTTTATCTAAGCAGTGAAAAGCACTTCCAGTGTGTCTTCCTGCCAACATGGCCAGGTGGCCCACTTTGCATACAGTGCAAGTGTCCTTGTCCCGGAGGTTAAACAAAACCGAGAATGAGCACAATAAATGTTCAGGGTGCAGCAGGTAAAATATAAACTACATGTCTGTGTGACTGTCTTAAATAGCTAGATTAAATAAAAAAGATAAATATGAAACCATATTCATCTCTGTGCATGTATCTTAATTTGAAAGGGTGTTTTTGGCTCTATTTTTAAGGCACTTCCTGACAGAGAGAAGAAGGCATTTCCAGGGAGGCAGTCTCCGGTCAGCAGGGCAAACAGGAAACATAACTCTGAGCTGTCAGTGTGTCATAAGCTACACACACACACTCCGTGAACAAACAAAAGTCACTATCAAGTAGACAAAGTAGGGCAGGGATTTTTTTTTTAAATACAGTCTTCTCCATCTGCTTCCGCCTGCTGAGCCGCACTACAAGTCACTGAACATTTCCAACACCACAGCCTCCATGACAGGAACATAGAGAGGAGAGGAGGGATGGAAATGTGAAGGAGGAGTGCTGAAAGGACGAGCCGATTCATGCTGAGGCATGTTGATATGTGCGGGGTTTAGTTCAGAGTGCACTGTGTATGTGACTGTGTCTGTGTCTGTGTGTCTATCGGAGGCAGAGAGAGAGAGTGTATCTACAGCACACAGAGAGGGATTATGAAAAGTGCACTGTTAGTCTGACACTCGCTTCACACAGAGCGCGCAACGTGTGCCCGAAAGCTTAGAAAATCCTGCGTTTAAAAAAAAAAAATTGCTCAAGCACAACTCAGCTCATGACACAACGTTTTATAGCTAAAGTTAAATCAAATGTACATCCATGCTTGCCCACATAGCTCATTTGACATCTTTTTGGTTTCGGATGGAGCCTCTTCTACTTACCAAATATAAACACATTCAAATGTTGTCGGATAATACAGAACTTGGCAGATGTAAATAACATTTCAGTTCCTTATTTAACAAGGATGCCAATTTGTGTTTTATTAATAAGCTTTCCAGTTTAGACAAAATACTTCAAATGAGCAAGAGAACTGTGTCAGTATTGGTCTTAAATATCGGGCTGGATGTTGCCATGGATTCAGAACAAGTACTACTAGCAATACAGATAAAAACCTTGCTAGTTATTCCTATTGTTTCACCTAACAAATGCAAAGTTGTACATTTAAATCAGGTATAATCTAACCAACCTTTGTTTTGTGGAATACCAAACATTTATCAAGAGCAGACAAAGTTGTCAAATGTTATCTAAAAAAGAAAACCAAGTCTCAACAAAAATTCAACACCAACTTCAGTAGTGTTCAATAATCTCTGCACCAGACACATCTCCTTTTTTGTCAGTATGTAGGTTAGACTTGCAGTACAGAAAAGTGAGGGTTTGTCATTTTAGAATAAGTTTTGAAGACAGCAATGCTCAGCAAAAAAGTTGGGCTGTTGTTTGGACTGCAGATAACAGCAGCCTTCAAACTGGCTATGAAAACAAGTTGAGTGCAAATGTGTTGGACAAAAAGCCATTGCTTCTGCTTTGCTATAGATCATGTTACTGTGTCATTGTTGGGAATCAGTTTGCAATTGCCCTAACTCATGTCAGTCTGCTAAACAAGATCTACAACAAAGACATTTAGTTATTATCCTGCATTAAAACTACCATGGGAAATAAGTGCATGTTTGCTTTAAAAAGCAGCGGGACAAACATAATGAACTCTATATAGGGCACAATTGAACGACCATGATAATCTTCTTGTTCTGTAGGGTGTGCACGGGTTGTAACAGCAACACAACATTCAGAGCTGAGCCTCACAATACCACTGAGGACAGAAAAGTAAATTACAGGGAGTCCTTGGGGAGTACAGCTGGAATGGACACACCCACTGCAGCTGATATGGTGGGTTGTTTGTCTTCCTGTTAAAAAGTGTTTTCTCACAAACCACAGTTTGTGTGTCACCCAGTGTGCTCACTGAAAGCAGCTCTGGCTGGGCTGTGTGGTTTTTTTTCAGATGTGGCTTACCACAGATGACGTGAAGTTTCATGGCACACTACATGACCTATCAATAAAGGCACTGTTATTACAATATAGAACTAAATGAACAGGGAACCCCCATTAAAACCAAAGTAAGGTCTGTTCCCACGGATGAATTGAGACAAATCAATACCTCCAACCTTTATTGACCAAATAACAAAGGCTTTACATTCCTCCCTCAGCCTAGTTGCAAACCAAGCTCAAATAGACTCTCCGTAAAGCTGCCTTACACCGATTTCAATGCATTTATAAGGCTTTAATGTGGCATTAAAATGTGTCTAATAGTTCAATATAATGCAGCAACAATAAAAGCCACGCGCTGACATAGCACAGTGCTTACAAGTCAATAATGTAGCCAGTACACCTCCACTGTTTTATTCCTGTAGTATCCCAATGGGCGCCTTTGTGGTGTTAAATGGTGAGTTTAATGACCTTATGGAATGGAATGGACTGCTCAGTGCTACTACAATATTAATGCAGACGTGTACTGTCAATGTGACATTTAGTTGCTCACTAATGTACATATAAAGCTTTGTCAATGTCAATAAAGGTGGAACAAAAACTAGATTGACTATCTTTTTGGTGTCTTTAAATAAGATGAAATCCTTGTTAACAGCTAAAACTTGCTTCTGTAACGTTAACACTCAAAAGGCCTCCGTATCAGCAGTGAGTGGAAGCAGTTTTTGAACCGACCCAGTGTAATAATAAAAAAGTAGACACACCCTCAGTATAAACGGAATAAATGTGATGAATAGTCGAAAATATACAATATATCTAAATATCCCGCAGTTGTAAAGGCATCAGACTGGTATTACAGCTCCTAGCTTTGGGCGGAGGAGATCATTCCGGCTTCTTTATCCACATTTCCTGTCCCAACAACCAATTCAATCCGGAGCTTTTCGCGACAAAAGGACGTTGAAGATAACATGCTAACTCACTTACCTGGACATAATTGTTCTCGCAGTAGTCTGCTACTCTGGTAAGGTTTTGGTAACTCTCCACAAGCGCTCTTTTACCGGCTGGAATCTCTTCCTCTAACAACATTTGTAGCTCTGCCATCTTACATCTCCCCACAGAGCCTCCCTTCCCTCTGCCTTCCTTTGATTCAAACAGCCACTAGCCCAGCTCCGCTTCGAAAAAAAAGGATCCTCTCAGCCTGCTATTGTGGGATTCCTGCCCTCGCTTTGGCGTAACCTCAACTCGAAGATCGTTTGTATTCGGGAGGAGTACACACCCAACTGCTTATACGGGGGATCAGTGTTTTCTCTGCAAGCAAGGCATCAGCGTCATGTGCTGAAGCCCTTTTGCAATTAAATGTTGGTTGCTCTAACCATAAAAGATGCTGTGCATGTTGGGAAGAGAAATACTGAATATAACCATCAAATGAATTCAAATATTTTAAAAGCACCCCCCCCCCCCCCCCTTAGCCAGCTTGAACCTCAAAGTGGTGTAGACACCATTGATGCATTATTTGAAATGTACTATTATAATACACATTTTCTAAAAGTGTTTAGTCTGCATAGTGAGAGCTACCTTTAGTGCTTTGTATATATTTTGATGCCCTAATACTTTTGTACTCGAGTAAACATTTTAATAGTTATTCATAATTTCTGATTTCCACATAATATTTCTAACCCTGCTTAAGTACAAGATCTGATGCATCTTTACATCTGCACAATTGATTAATCTGCAAATATTTCCATCAATTAATTAATTAATTATTGGTTAAATTAAAGAAATGTTGGAAAAATACCCATTAAAATATGCTAAGAAGAACTAAGGTATTCAAATGTTATGTTTTGTCTTGCAAACAGTCCAAAACTAAAAGAAAATATATAAGCCGATTTTCATTAACTGAAGTTGTTAATGTTGATATTTTTGTTTGTATAATATTTTTAAGGTTTACTTTAACATTAACTTGATTATTGTACATTTTTGAAAACATTTCAGATATAGTTATTTTACGAAGAAGTTTGGTACTCGAAATTAAAAACAAAGTGAGAGCTCTTGTTTTTTACTCTCTACCCCCTATCACCCTTCCAACTGTAGAAAAAACATGGATCCCGATTAGGGAATTGTGGTCAATGTAGTTCTACCCTAAACTATGACTATACGTATAGTTTAATTTGTGTCACGATTGCATTTAAATATTATAGACTAAAATGTTACTAGTAATGCTTTTCTTGTTTATTCAGTACATGTTTATTTATCCAAAAGACTTCAAACTACATTTTCACGCAAAGGATTGTGGTCCTAGTAGGAACTGGTGATATCTAGTAAAAAACTACAAGTACCAAAGTACACCTCTATCTGGCATTATACACTGTTGATGGCGTCTGGTCGAAGGCTAAAGACAGGTCGCCTTCTGACAAACAGATAGGCCGTTGGCATTAACGGTACGTATCATCGGCTTAGAGCGTTTTCTTCGACAGTTTGGAAGTAATTGTTGGATTTAATACTAAAATATAGGCAGTTTGACGTGTGTCGCATAGCTTATTATGTGTCCTAGATACACAACAGACACAACCTCCTCCTATTGGCGGTCACCCCATACTGTAAATACAATAACTTGCAAGTTTAGCTAGTTACATTAGCATAACAAAAGTCTGTTTTTTTTCTGCCGGGCTGTTATAGACAGCTAGTATGGATGTTGTTGTTGAAATCCGCTTCTAGCATATACTCTTTCCCATATAATAGCGTCTGTTTATTTACTGTCTTTCTGTAGGTTTTGTGTTGACAATCTCAGTGTGGCACAATGGAGCTGGAGAGTGTGGAAGTGGTGGATGAGAGTCGTTTGACCCTCCTAAGGTTCGAGGCTGCAGTAAAAGTGATTAAGAGTTTACACCCGAATGGTAAGTGAAAAACACAGTCGATATTTCTATAATTTAGACCGGTAAATGGATTTAACATAGGGTACAAACAGAATGGTGTCAGGCATAGTCTGTTGCAGTGCAACAGCTTGGTTTACTTTGGATCTTGTGCGATTTAAAAGGCCTAATCCACTTTACTAACAGTGTGCAGAGATTTGCTTTCCTGCCAGCAATCTTGCCAATCAATTATTGTCCATTCTGCGAGCCTTGTTAGAGATAGAAACAGTAAGAATAGTGCTAAGTACTTTTAGTTTGTGGAATGACTTGTCCTTTGTTTCCCTCAGGTCCCTTTCAGCCGTCCAATGATATGATGCTCAAGTTCTACAGTTATTATAAACAAGCCACAGTGGGTGCATGCAGTATACCCCGACCTGGCTTCTGGGATGCAGTTGGCAAAGCTAAATGGTAAATATACCGTCAGTCAATGAGTTGTATTGTATACGTTTTTATGTTATACATATAGGTCATTACATTCTTTGTACAATTCATGGGAAAAGCTGTTTCTGGGCAAACCACACTGTGCTTGTGCACGTTGCACAACATGTTGCTTTTGGCCCACTTTGACCTCACTGTGCAATACGACAGAGTAAAAATTCTGTCCACTGGGGATCAGACTCTCCTGATTCTCTCCCTTTAATCTTAAGTTGTGTTAGGGAATCTTTGGACCCTTGGAATGTAACCTCTTACCCACTAGCCTGCACAGTTTCTCTCATGGTCCCGTTGGGGTGGGGGATTGCGAGTTTATTAAAAACTGTAAAAACACTTGTTTTAAGTTGGAGTCTGCGATATTTATCCTCAAAACTCATACAAATCCCCCCTCCACATTTACTCTTTTTCAATAATGTTGTGTGGTTTGGTCCCAGAAACCTAATTTGTTTCCCATAGGTCTGTATGTGAACAGCTCACACACAGAGCAAACTGCTATCGAATGGTGGGGAGATATTGGCTTAATTTGACAAAAAATATATTGGATTCTAATTGCCGACTGCTCCTATTTAAGGGATAACTGTTGTATTACAGTCGGCCTTTGAACCTCAGATGACAGACACATTAACCTTAAATAAACTGAGCTTGTTCAATACTGTTGTTGTTTGAATGTGATAGGGATGCGTGGAGCTCTCTCGGAGATATGTCAAAAGAAAAAGCAATGGCAGGCTACGTTGATGAAATGAAACTGGTATGTTACTTTTCATGACAACATTGTATAACATAGTATATTAAAGTCAAATCTTTTATTGTTTTGAGCTAAACATCGCTGTCACTGATGTTTGTCATTGATAGATCCTCGAAGGTATGCCCATGACGGATGAGGTGGAGGAGTTACTACGTGTCCTCGGCCCGTTCTATGAGCTGATTGAAGATAGGAAAAAGATCACACAGATATCAGACCTCAGCATGGGTAGGTTTTTAATCACCGCCTTTTCACTTGGTGTGTGATGTCAATAACAGCATGTGGATCTTAACCTTTTAACAATTTGCCTCTTTTTATATGCTTAGCCCGTTTGACACAGTTTGCTAGGCAAATGGATGGCAAGTATAATGCTGTCTAAATATTGTCTGGTGGTATAGCTTTTAGTGGTATAGCATTTGTGTGGTGTTGTAGCTCAGATGCTTTTGGTCCTTAGTAGCAGTCAAGTTGGTGAATTAGTGGTATAGACCCTTTGTATTAGCACTTTCTCATAAACTACATAAGGGTTTTGCTCAGATCCAAACAGCCGTAGACTTAGCGGATAACTCATTTTGATTTAAATCGCCACATTAAGAAATTATTGGTAACCTTAACCTCTATAGAAGCATTCCTCTGTGTTTGTTTTTAAATGACATCATTTTTTCTGCACAGGGTTCGGTTCAATGATGAATGCAATGCCATCGAAGAGCATCGCAAAGAGCATCGTCAGAACAATGAAGATGAACGGCACCCTGGAGACTCGTCCTGCCAGGCTCAAGTCAAAGGAAGTGAAGGAAAAGTCAGAGGAAGAAACACAGGATGAGGAAGAGGAATTAGACGAGGACGAAGAAGATGATGAAGAAGAAGAAGAAGAGGAAGAAGAAGAAGAAGAAGTGATAAAAGAGGTTAAAAAAGGTAAACGTTATCAATACTGTGTCCATCAGTGCTGTAAAAAAGACATTTAGTTGACTTGGGTTTCATTTCAGACAAGAAATCAGCAGCTTCTCTACCAAAGAAGAAGGGTTCAGCCAGGAGACACAAAGGGCCTCTTTCCAACGGTAAAGTGTCCAACGGGGTCGTCCATCTGACCAATGGGAGTCATCCCAAGGCCAGTCCAAACGGTGACACCTCTCAGGATGGCTCAGTCGCTGAGCCTCTGCTCAACGGTCACCACACAGGTGAGGAAAAAAGCGACTGCCACGACAACATTCTGTTCTCTTTTAAGTCTTGCATTGTGTTTCTGCGGACTCTGCACTCTCCTCACATCGACTTTGAGTGCCGGTGTCTCAGTGCTCCATGTGATCAGATAATCTGCTAAACAGAGCTGTGGCAACTCAGCCGCAGTGACTGAACACTTTACACATCAGCTGCTCCTTTTTTAATAGAATCAATTATTGGCTCAAATGGACAAAAAACTCAGGATGAGTCTGAGCTTTTTTTGTTCCCTTTTCTTGCCCTTGGTACTGCTCTCAGACCCCGGTGTAGATGTGTCTGGTCCCAGCCAGCTGGCCAGTGACTCAGACAGCGAAGTTTACTGTGATTCTGTGGACCAGTTCGGCAAGGAAGAGGCAAGTGGCACCTTAAAATTGGATAGCAAAGTGTTTGTAGCTACTTGGCTGTCATTGATTAATTTGTAATGCACATCTTCTCCAGAGCTCAGAGCATAACCAATCTTTGGATGACCTGGATGAAGAAGAGAACCACATCCTGCCCCCTCTAGAGGAGCCCCGAGACGATGTTCACGGTGCACCAGAGGGCATCATGTGTGGAGGAGAAGATGGAGAGAACGACGGAACAGTGTCGCAGAGACAGAGACTGGATGCGGACATGTCTAACAGCTCTTTGGTCAGAAGAGAAGAAGGTGAGATTGTCCTGAATAGAGCTGTTTATGCTCCACACAGCGTTCTGAAGGAAAGCAGCAGAACGTTTTCTTTTTTTGGCTGGTGCAAACAATAATTCTAAGTTGTTTCTGTGTTTTTAGGCTCCAGGTCTCCAGGCCTGGGCTCTGGATCTCTGATGCCCATGTACGGTGGTGGAGATGGGGAGAGGGAGCGCTGGGGAGGAGTTGTCACACCCGGAGGAAGCCTGAATGAGCAGATAGCTGTAGCGTTGGCTAGACTGCAGGAGGACATGCAAAGTGTTCTGGAGAGGCTGCACACCCTGGAGGCTCTGACTGCAAACCAGGTCAGACCTCCCTGTCCTCTCGTTCCTGATAAGAAAAACTGGCACAAAAACTATTTTGCTGGTCCTACATCTTTTAGGTTTAGTAATGCCTGACAAAATAAGCCATATAAATATATGAATATGGGCTGTTGGTAATATTTTGCTATCTTCTAACATTTTATTAACCTTTAACAACTACCTTGGACTACTTCCTGTGTTTTTAAAAAGCAAGTAAAGGCTATAAATATCTCCAAGCTATTTGAAACCATTCATGTCCATCCACAGCACTTTAGAATCAACAACACAGAAAATCTTCCATTCTTCGTTCAAAAACTTTTTCATTAATCATTGCGGGGCAAAGTACCCGGTCTAAAAATAACATAGATTAGGCTTGGATAAATAAAACCCTTGTACTTTGGCACTGTATTCATTCAGACTTTCCTGTTATTTTTCTCACTCTGCAGGCAAAATCAATGTCTCTGTCTTCAACTTATGGATCAACTCCAGTAAATAAGAAGAGTCGGGTAAGCAGTTTAGAATACATTTCACTGTTTATATATTATCTAAATTAAGCTTATTTGGAAGCTTATTTTAAAGCTAATGCTAATTGCTATTTATTCTTCATATTTTCCCCTAGAAACCATCCTGGTGGCCTTTCGACATCTCTCCGACCAGTTTGGCCTTTGCTGTTATTTGGCCCTTTGTTGTACAGTGGCTAATCCGCCTATATCTGCAAAGGAGGAGAAGGTATTTCTTTTATTTAAAGAAAAATATAATCTTGAATATTAAAATCTACATTTGCAAAACCGAATTTAACTTCTTCACTTTCTTATTCCCTAATAGAAGAATCAACTAAGACCTGCTCTCGCCCAAACACCCATGTGCATAGAGGAAAAAGAGGAGTCCTCGAAATGTCTTTGGTCGGGTTGCGAATGGCTGTAACTCCCCCCTGCTTAGACCCACAGCCAAGTAATTTGCTTTTGCACTATGAAGAAGGAGCCTAGAGTAATGAGTGAGAGGGAGCTCAAGCACTGTGGATGTGGAATCAAATAGAAACCGGAATGTAAGGGGTTGCAGCCTGTGATTGTGAACGTTTTTTAAGATGATGCCACTGTACCGGATTCTTTTTCTCTATGAAACGGTTTGTGTTGAGAGTTGGAAATCATGACTTCCTGCTTGTTTATAAGCCAACGACAGCAGCATCTCAATTATTTACATTACTAAGGCTTGTTGCACATAAAAGGGGCTTGATACTTAGTTGGGTTTTTTTTAGCGCTTGATGTGGTTATACATTTTCATGATTCTCTTTCATTAGTTGCCCAGGCAATGCTGCTATAATAAAACGTGTAATAATTGTAGTTCTGAAGGAAGGAGCGAGTGTAAAAAATATATTGATTTGTGAGATTTTTTAATTCTGAGATTAAGTTAATATTTATTGCTTTTAGAAAGTTCAAATGAAGGCATTGCTCGCCAGATTTCAGCTGTATAAATGATGTTAACGTGGCCCCTGAGTTTTATGTATGTGTTAGACAAGGTTATTAATGTTTTCGGCACCTGTCCTGCCGCATATCAATCTGTGCTTTATGTCATACTGGTATCTACTTCAAATTGTTTTCCAAATCGAAGAAGTGCCTCGTCATCATCATCAAGGTACATTTATACCCTAGGTGGCATTATGGTTTCTTACATTTACTAAATGTAGCATAATTGTTCCTGTGCTGGACCAAATTACCATTAATCATAATACCTTAGCCTTTAGGTGATGAGAATACAAATCTATTCAGCTGTCCAATTATTAATGCATAATACTTGTCACTGTTGTTTACCCTGTCAAGTTTTTCTATATCGTATCATTTTAATGTGTGATGTAATATGCTTGTGCAAAGATGTTGTGAGTGGTATGGTAAAAATGATGTGTGCAAAGAAGCGAGATCAATGTAAATTGTATACAGTAGCTGTACAGTTCAGATTAAAATGCAGTATTTTAATTGCATTTTCATGTATTATGGATATAGAATACTATATAATTTACAAATTTTGCATCTGCAATAGCACTAATCTTCCAGAGCCATTATGTTTTAATAAAGAAGTCATATTTTATCTTTCTACTAAAGTTATGCTAAGGCTTTCTAGCCATCTGCCTGTGGACAGAGTGGTGTTTGCATGTGATAATCCAAGCCTCAAATAAAGTTTTCATAAACTATCTTGGAAGTTTCAAGGTTATTTCTAAGGAATTGTAGGATAAATTGAGACAATGGTTTATGAACTTTCTTTCTTAGAACTGGGGAGAAGACTAAAAATGCTTTACTGTTGTACTGTAAAAATGTGCTACAGCTAGCAGAGTTAGCTTAGCTCAGCACAAAGAGCTGGAAAAACGTTAGCTTGGCTGTCTTCAAGCAGTAACAACATCAGCATGACAGCACCAAAATGTCCCACACTTAACCTCTGTAAAGCTTTAATTTGTCAAAGTTAGACTGTTGATTTAACCAATATATATGGGCTATATAGCTTTGGTCAGAACCACCTAAGCATTGCTAGCTAACTGGTTTCTCAAAAGTGCTTGAGAAATTAGCTTCCAACTGTAGATTCATATTTTAAAGAAACGGTTGATATTAATATCTATCTTAAGTTATTTTCAGACACTATTTCAACTTTTCCTTCAGGCACTAAAGATATACGATATCCAAACAAAGTATATTATGTTACAAACAAGTTTTATTTGTACAAGTTTATTTGCACATTTCGAACAACATAAAATTTCACAAGCGAATCGGAGCCTTGAGAACCTATCCTTAAAACTAGTAGTGTGGAATATGAGCAGGTGAACACATCAAAATTATAAACACAAATGACATAAAAGCAGGAACACCGTTCTGCTACAACATAAAGTACTGTGCTATGGTCTTATAACAAGATGTAGATTTAAAATATTTTATTGATGAATATATTAGTATTTTTTAAGCAGTTTTGTATCCCTTAATGATACATTTAGGCAGCACTCCCAGCCAGTCTGCTAAGAGCAAGAGAAAACATTACAATGAACAGTGCAGCAAAAAAAATGAGGTGTCGGCATGGCAGTAAATGCCCCATCTCCATGAACTTACTTATTTGTATTTATCACAACACAGAAATCAAAGCCTTTAAAAAAAAAAGGTATCGCCAAAGCAAATAACACTTTGCTAGTATAAGAACCTAATTTAAGAGAAATAACTATGCAATATGGTAATACCAAAGTTTAAAACAAGTGTACCTTCTACTCGTAAACTAGGTGATCATTTAACGGATTTGGCTTTTTTCCTGCCTTTCATCACCAGTGATTGCAAATACCTAAAATGCTTTTTAAAATGTGACCACCTTGAACAGAGAAACTATCAGAATCGGATTCATTACCGGGTTTTTTTAAATATATAGGATCTGATTTTGGGGGAAATTCCACCATGAGATCACGTGAATTCACAAACCTGCACAACTTAATCAACAGCCACAATTTGTTGACAGCTACTTTAATAAAACACAACTGTTTATAACTCTAGAGGCTGAAGCCAGACACGGCAATGTGCTGAGCGTTGTTTCTTGCATCAAAGTACGAGGTGTCGGTTTCGTCCTCTGGCTGAGGTATGAAAGGCATCGGCTGGTTATGCTGGTTGTCCCAGTCCAAGCCCTCGAACAGCGGGTGAGCTTTGAGTTCTAGTGGATGTTCAGGAAAAAAAGATGAGAACACACTTTGAATTAAAATGCGTCATATAGTTTGATGATGAGATATTAAGGACATTGAAACTAGAAATGATATTAGCATTTAATTATGTAATAATTCCCTGGTAACAGTTGTTAGAAACAGTCTCATCGTTTCTGGTTTTTCCTTTGAAACACCAAAGTGTTCAACACAATTCAAAAAACCTTAGGAGATAGATGAATTAGTTGTGTTCTATATTATACCACAACATTTTTACTTACAAACATATTTATTTGAATTTCTCATATTTCTATCAGATACAGTGGGGCAAAAAAGTATTCAGTCAGCCACCAATTGTGCAAGTTCTCCCATTTAAAAAGATGAGAGAGGCCTGTAATTTTCATCATAGGTATACTTCAACTATGAGAGACAGAATGGGGAAACAATCCAGGAATCCTAGGATTTTTAATGAATTTATTTTCAAATGATTGTGGAAAATAAGTATTTGGTCAATAACAAAAGTTCATCTCAATACTTTGTTATATACCCTTTGTTGGCAATGACAGAGGTCAAACGTTTTCTGTAAGTCTTCACAAGGTTGTCACACACTGTTGCTGGTATGTTGGCCCATTCCTCCATGCAGATCTCCTCTAAAGCAGTGATGTTTTGGGGCTGTCGCTGGGCAACACAGACTTTCAACTCCCTCCAAAGATTTTCTATGGGGTTGAGATCTGGAGACTGGCTAGGTCACTCCAGGACCTTGAAATGCTTCTTACGAAGCCACTCCTTCGTTGCCCTGGCGGTGTGTTTGGGATCATTGTCATGCTGAAAGACCCAGCCACGCTTCATCTTCAGTGCCCTTGCAGATGGAAGGAGGTTTTCACTCAAAATCTCACGATACATGGCCCCATTCATTCTTTCCTTTACACGGATCAGTCGTCCTGGTCCCTTTGCAGAAAAACAGCCCCAAAGCATGATGTTTCCACCCCCATGCTTCACAGTAGGTATGGTGTTCTTTGGATGCAACTCTGCATTCTTTCTCCTCCAAACACGACAAGTTGAGTTTTTACCAAAAAGTTCTATTTTGGTTTCATCTGACCATATGACATTCTCCCAATCCTGTTCTGGATCATCCAAATGCCCTCTAGCAAACTTCAGACCTGGACATGTACTGGCTTAAGCAGGGGGACACGTCTGGAACTGCAGGATTTAAGTCCCTGGCGGCGTAGTGTGTTACTGATGGTAGCCTCTGTTACTTTGGTCCCAGCTCTCTGCAGGTCATTCACTAGGTCCCCCCGTGTGGTTCTGGGATTTTTGCTCACCGTTCTTGTGATCATTTTGACCCCACGGGGTGAGATCTTGCGTGGAGCCCCAGATCGAGGGAGATTAGCAGTGGTCTTGTATGTGTTCCATTTTCTAATAATTGCTCCCACAGTTGATTTCTTCACACCAAGCTGCTTACCTATTGCAGATTCAGTTTTCCCAGCCTGGTGCAGGTCTACAATTTTGTCTCTGGTCTCCTTTGACAGCTCTTTGGTCTTGGCCATAGTGGAGTTTGGAGTATGACTGTTTGAGGTTGTGGACAGGTGTCTTTTATACTGATAACGAGTTCAAAAAGGTGCCATTAATACAGGTAACGATTGGAGGACAGAGAAGCCTCTTAAAGAAGAAGTTACAGGTCTGTGAGAGCCAGAAATCTTGCTTATTTGTAGGTGACCAAATACTTATTTTACCGAGGAATTTACCAATTAATTCTTTAAAAATCCTACAATGTGATTTCCTGGATTGGTTCCCCCATTCTGTCTCTCATAGTTGAAGTGTACCTATGATGAAAATTACAGGCATCTCTCATCTTTTTAAATGGGAGAACTTGCACAATTGGTGGCTGACTAAATACTTTTTTGCCCCACTGTAAGTTCCCTGAAATTGAAGATCTGAGGACCAACATTGTTTTAAATTGAAATCTTGTAAAGCTGTTCTCACCTTTTAGGCCAGCTCTTTTTGTCATGTCCATGGTTAGGAGAATTTCAATTGCATTTCTTGCATTGACAGACAGTTCCTCCTCTTCCTCAGGCCAGGGAATATCTAAAATGATTGACAGTGTTAAAGAAGCAACAATTTCTAACAGGAAGCCGTTGACAGAAAGCATGTCATCAACATCATAATGTAAACTGAAACTTTGATTTGTTAGGCATGTTGATCATAAAACACCGGCTGCGAGCGAGTTACATATTTGAGAGCATTGTGTGGTTTACGTCAGGATGTTTCTATAAAAGCAAACCAAACCCACCTCTGTTGAGAATATTCTGGAAGACCAGAGGGGGAGTCTCATCGTTGAAAGGTGGCACACCTGTGAGGAACTCAAAAAGACACACACCAAGCGCCCACCAATCCACCATGCAGTCTGGATAGAAGCAAAGAGAAGTCACATTTCACACAGCTGCTGGCTTTAAATACCACAAGTTTTTACATTCCAGTTAGAGTGCACCAATTGTACTGCAGTGGCAGGAGCGGGGACTTAGTAAGGTTGAGGACAAAGGGAAGTTCTGGGAACTCATTTTCTTTCAATCACCAACATGTAGCATAAATATATGTAATTATCACTCACATTAATATTGATGCGTGTCTAGGATTGTAGGTTTACCAGTCTTTTGCAATGAATGCAAGGATTGTAGAACACAATTATCTATTGAGTTGAACTATGAACAAATCTTGACAGCTGATGAATAAACACTGCCACAAAGAATCAATCATGTCACAGACTGACTGCTCATGAATCCAAATGGCAGCAATCATGTTACAATGGCATGGTGCGATTGACAGGAAATAAATAACAGCATATCTGATCAATAGGTTATTATTAGATGACAATTTGCATTGTGATGTCAAAAATAAAGCAAGGGATATTGAATATATGCCACAATCAGCCCAAATATTAAACCTGATTCCGTGTAACAATGGTGTTAGCTGAATGTTAAAAGACAATCCCATTTCTTTAGCCTTTTTAAAAATCACACATTTTAACTGCTGCCCCCTTCCCTCTGATCAGGCCCACAGTCTTTCCCAACAATCCCACGGGAAGAACCAGAACCAGTAGGGGAAGGACAATGGGGGAAGAATCAGCTCATTCCCTTTAGCACATTAGCAGGCTGGGTGATCATGCAAGCTTACTCGCACAGAACGGCAATATCACTATAAACTTACCACACTGACAACTTCCTGAAACTCAAACAAAAAGGGCTTGTCACACAGACTACAGAGTCAGCCTTCCAATGTCAATACTTTAGGACCGTTTTGGGCTATTTGTGTGCTGCTATGTTACTCTGAGCTTTTGAATTTCCCAATCTTACCATGTGGTTTTCCCAAGAGAAGCTCCGGCGCCAAATAGTCAGGAGTTCCTAAAATGGGTACACCCTCAACAGGCAGTGCCCCCCTCCTGACACTCTTTGGAGTCCTTAAGGGGTTGTAAGAGGTCGACATGGGCTGAGGAGTCTGGGGCGAGAAGCAAAGACAATGACACAAATGGAATTAGAAACCCTTGAATAAGTAACATTTGTGTGGTTTAAGTCATTTACAATATATTTTAATACCCCCGGTAAATAACCACAACTCTGAAACTGATTTAGGTCATCCCAAAAAAGTATCTTTTTTATTTCTAGTGTACCCAAAGTGTTACAACTTCTATGGACTGCAAACTTAGGACATCGATCTACAACGTACCTGACATAGAGAGCTGTTGGAACTGGGTCTTTTCTGCACTGGTGTTGTGTTGCCAGATGCGGAGTAATGGGAAGCAGTGGTGGATACGTCCATAGCATCAACAGAACCGATGCTGAACCGGGACACCCCCGACATGTTGGAGTGGTTGATGGAGCTACAGTAGCTACGGAAAGCGACAACATTTTTCGGCTTGAGGAATGAGGAGGAATTTGCATCACCATCAGGGAGCTGGTTAAGGGAGGAGCAATGAGGTCCTTTCCAGACAAAGTGACCAAGTGTGGATGTTCCCATAGCAACAGCACATGGAGTTTGTGGGAGTGATTCAGACATGGATGAATCTTTATGTTCCTCTAGCTCATCAGATGATGCTGAATTTCTGTTTTTGGCAAACTTTCTTGTCTTGTGAGATGCACAGCTGTCCATAGTGAGAGATGTTTCGTGCATAGAGCCATCAAAGTCAAGGCGCAAGCTCCTGCATACGTCAATGTTGTCGGTAAGGGGTGATGTGAAACTTGAATGTGATAGGTCTTTGGGTCCGTCTTCAAACACGTCCTCTGTTGGCTCCTCTAGTTCACTTAACAGACTTTTAGCAATGGGACTGGAGCGTGTTGGGATCCGCTCTACAGCTAACCCAATCCCCTCAGTGGAGGCCAAGAAGTCAAGGATTTGGACGTTAGAAAATGTTCCAGTCAGGCCAGTGTGAAGCCTTGCAGGTTCTTCCGGAATCTCGTAGCATCTCTTGTAGGCTGTGCTACGTTTCTTGGCTTGGATCTCCAACGACTCGGGCTTCTCTCCATTTCAGAAAATGTCCTCTTTACAGACGAGGCTGACGAGGCATCCACAACAGTGCATTTTGTGGGCACACACTCTCCTTTGGATTCAGAATGCTTCTGTTTGTTAGCGTGTTCATTTTCTTTCTAAATAAAATATAAAAAGAAACAGTTACAATAAGGATAAACCAATGAAGGCATAAGAACATGCAAATCAAATTTCATTCAGCTTACAGCTGCAGTATAACTGTACAAACATGAAACTCAATAAGCCAAAATGTCTGTAAGCATTTAAAACTATATCATCATTTGAAATGACAAACTGGTGGGGACAAAAATGGTCAGGACTAATATATAAAAATTTAACTTTTTATATATTAGAAATGCAATGAAAATACAGCATGTTTTTCTTTATTGCAAGAACAACTCTTGTGGCAGTTTAACTGGACGTTCAATGGTTAAGCTTGAAGATATGCGCTGCGGTGCTCTGAAGCAGCGGCGCCTGCAGCTGCGAGCCGGCGTTCTTAAACACAATTGACCCTTGTTTGTTCCAAAATAATAATAAAAACACAAACAAAAAACGATCATGTTAAAAAATAACTTAACCCAAAACATAATAATACTTTGGTCTGACTCAAACTATCCAAAAGGCACCGAGTCGAGAAAGAGGGAGAGAGAGATTAACCTTCCTAACAATTAATTAGGCTACAAAGCCTCATAAAAAATAACTAGTAACTCACATACAACTTCAGCACCAGTCTACTGATTTTTGTTGATAAACATAAGCATGTTAACATGCTCTGGGGTCAGACGCGACCACAGCCTGGTGACCGTCAGTCCAGGCCGCCGAAATCACCCGCTCTGAGGGGACTGACGTTGCTGGGACGCACAGGTACCTCAGTGCTAACTTGGCCAGCCTGGGGAACCTTATTCCATTCACTTTCCACCAGTCTGTAAGGGTGCAATCCAGGGGTTGGGGGAGTCTCCCTCAGAAAATTCTGAAGTTCTGCTTCGATGTAATTATATCGATAAAAAAATGTACGTGATCGACGAAATTCTTAACGATCAATAATCGATCGTCGATTAATCATGCCCCTCCCTAGTCAGGACACCCGTGTTTAATAAACTATAAATTACATACAGTCAGGTTTACAATCACTGACCTCGTCACACTCCCACAGTGGACTGATGGCCCCTTCAGTGTCAGTGGTGCTGCCTGCACTCATCGTTTCAAACCTTCTCCTGGTCTTCAGCAGGCTGGGGGTCAGATTTTTTGCCAGCTTGTGAGGACTAATCGCAACATTGTTGGGTCCTATGGAGACATAACAGATAAAAGCAACTGTTAAATCTGATTTTCTGTGCCAAGAGCTCACAAGGAAGGTGTACTCCCCTTAAACATTCCTTGCATTCCACACTGTCACGGAAAAGGGTTGGAAATAGCCAAGATGGGTTACTCTTTGATATGTACAATGACATACCTGTTTTCCAAGGGTATCGAGCCTGTGAACACTGCTGCTCTTTCTTCAACAAGGGAGAACCAAGAGAGGTTTTCTTCTTTCTTAGTCTGCCGCAGGAAAGGGGACTTGACGCTGCAGATGTGCTGCAGTGGCGCTTTCCTTCTGCTGCAGGTGAATTCTGCATTTGATAAAATAATTATAGAAGGAATCATTATTCAACTTAAAAGCTATTAAGAACTATTAGAGAATTTCTTCACGCAAAATCATAGTAATCCACTTACAAATCCAAGAGAGCTGATTAAGGAGAGCACTTGACCCGGGGTGCGGAAGTAATCTTGTTTTGGTTTAGCCAAGGAAGGAGTAGTAAGGATATCCAAAATACTCAGCTCTGAAAAGCACAGAGATGAAATAAAAGGAAATATTAATACCATTTCACTTTGTGATCAATGCGTTCAAATGTTAAGGGGACGGGACTACATACCTCTGTCAAGCTTGACTTTAGAAAGGCCGAAGTCTGTCAGCTTAACATGACCTTTGTTAGATATAAGCATGTTGTCTGGCTTTAAGTCCCTAAAAAGTTGTAAATCAGGTAAGTGTCCAAGTCACACAACAAGTCTTATCAAAAGGCTACTCAATCAGTGTTATTAACATTAAACAATACATAAAGAAATAGTATCACAGTACCTGTGGATTATACCATGACGGTGGAGGTAGTCCAAAGCCAATGCAACCTCTGAAATGTATTGGACAGACATATCCTGGTCGAAATACCCATAATGGTGTAGCAGAGATTTGACATCTCCACCAATGAGATATTCCATGACCTGAGAGCAACATACAAATAAAGCTTTATCTTAGGCAATCACTGTTAATGTGTTTTTGAAAGTGTCATTATTTCGGCTTTGGGTGTGACGCTAGGACGGTACCGCTCCGTTGACGCTTGCCGGAGGGCGTATCTGGCGCATGGGGTTAGACGCGACCGACAACCAATCACATTAATCTCCCGCCTCTGGAAACTCAAAGCAAAAATAACCCCGCTTTTAAGAGCTCGATTATTGCTAAAAATGGATTTATATGATGAAGATGTATGGCATTAATGTCTATGGCGCTATTTTGTGCTACATGCCATGCTAGCTTAATATGCTGTATATGCCTGCTAGCGGTCCATTCGTTGTTAAAACGAAGTACACTGGATATAAACTCCCCAAACAGGCGAATACATACCAGTTTCACCCACTGTCTCTACCACCTGTCACTATGCCTGGTCCCTCCTGTTTGTGTAAAGGGACTGGTCGTACAAGACCGGGTGATTCCCTACTGTTATTATAATTTTTTCTTCCATTTTTGGGAAAATAAGGAAATGAGCTGCGCTATGGCTTTCCCGGCATATTTACATACACGCGGTTTGATTGGCTAGCACTTGTACTGGCATATTTGCATATGCGGGATTTGATTGGCTGTGCCACGGACCTGACGCGACGCCACGGAACAACAATGCAGTTCGGCAACGCTTGACGTCACCCCATTCAAAGTGAATGAGGATGTCTGTTAAGCGTCAACGCAACGGAACCGTGTGTACGGCTTACCAGATAGATCTTGGTGGCCGTCTGAAGGGAATAAAACAGTTGAACCACGAAGGGGCTTTTGCTCAAAGCAAGTGCAGCTCTCTCTGCCTTCATCTGGCCCGTCATATTTTTAACAACCATATCTGCTTTCTTCATCATCTAAAGAGAAAAAACATCAATTACAATTATTTTTTTAAACAAATGCGTCTCATTTTGATGATTAAAATCGTCAACAATCAAACCAACTAACCTTAATGGCATATAAACGCAAATTTGACTTCTTCCGGGCAAGGTACACCTTGCCAAAAGCACCGCGGCTTATTGGCTTCAAAACGATGAAATCCTCGATTGAAGGCGGTTTAGCTTTATCCACCGGTTTTTCATTGCTACTGGAATCGTGCTTTCCATCTACGTCCATGTTTCAAATGAAGATTCAAGCTGTGTGTCTGCAACTGCCCGCCAGCTCTAAGTAAACTGTTACATGTTAAGAAAAACAACCTCACGTTTGTTTTGAAATTTTGAATTTAATGCCCTTTGACGGGGTCCTACAGACGTCAGTTCATTTTAGTTGTACACTTTACTGCCTGTATTTAAAGTATGACATATATATGATGTGCTGTAAATACGTGTTAGTTATTAACTCTTGCTGTCAAATTGTTAAGTGTATAAAATGTTCTGAAAATAACATGCTAATGGAACGATAATAATTTAATTTTGATCAGGCATTAAGGAATGTATGTGAACACAGAGATAAGTCAATCAAAAATATTTAATGAGAGCCAAGCTTAATTTCTGTAGGCAGAATGTGCAAATAAATGTATATTTTTTTGTCATTTAATGTTTTTTTTTTTTTTTTTAAATATAAAATTGCGTTTCGAGGTCCAAAATGAGGTCCACACAATGACGCAAGCTGCACCCGGTAGTAATTCAACCTGACGTAATATTGTAGTCCAGTCAATTGACCTCAGATGCCGGAGAATCCATTTGCTGTTGTTAGCTAAGCTGCTGAAAGTTGTGTAACAAGTAAAAACAAAAGGACACTACCGCTGGGAGGACTCGCTTATTTAGGTTGTATAGAGGGCCTCCCCTTACACTTCAAATCCTGAAATCCTTATTGTAGATTGTCTTTCTGCAAATATGTTTTCACTGTCAACATCGTTTCAGCCGCAGCAGGTAAGCCGTGGATAGCGTTTTCTTTTAGTTAGCTTTTGCGTGCTCTTCTGTCAACGTATTGCTAACTCAATGTCATTTAGCTATCAAGTCAGAGTTGCCTGTAAAGGATTTCAATTGGGGTTATAGGAACAAGAACTGAGGTCTTTCGATGTTTATGTCATGTGTTTTGAAACGGTCAATGACAACCTAGCTCGGCTAATGTTAGCATTAACAAAGCGACAGTCATAATCAGCCTCTGCTTATGTCAGGCTGCATGCGTACGTGTAGATTCGCGTATGACAGTACCATCTTTTATATCTAGGAAGTGCTAGGTTGTAAGAAAGTGGAACGGTGCTAACTTTATTTTCAGAGTTGAGGTTGTATAACCGTCACACATCTGACGTAAGTGAGCCATACTGCTCTGTGATTGGCAACGAGCAGTGTAGAGTCAGCCTTAATAACTGATGTAATTGTCCTGACCCACTGCCCTGTCTGGAACAAAATCTAGCAACCCTTGAAACATTAAGTTATATTTGTGTTTAGCACGTATAGTAAGGTCATTATGTTTGGAAACACTGTTCTTTACTCGTCTCTGTTTATCTATCTGCCAGATGATAGTGCCCCTCAGCCAGCTCATCAATGCCCTGCACTCGCTGAAGAACTCAGCCACAGCTTCAATCCAGACCCTGCACAAAGACTTCATTCCAGAGCACAGTACATATCTGAAAGAGGTGAGATCATCACAGATTACAGACATGATTCCCTGAAGGGACCGTACATAATCATCAAAGACTTTGGTCTGAACTTGTATGTTTGTAACCATATGCATTTAATTAGACTTTGTCGGTAAGCTAACCAGACAAACAAATAATACTAAACATTATGTATGTCAGGCAAACTCTATATCTGTAGCCAATAACACCCTGAAATAAGTATTGCGATTGAGAAAGAACCCTTTTTTCTGGCGGTTGACACTTTGATTAAACACATCAACCACAGCAAATCTCTCATGGTTCAACATTAAATATTGTTTGAATTATGTATCCCAAAGGTTTTCCTGCAGGAAAAAACATTAAAAAAAACAAGATGATGCGTCCCTGACAAACTGAAAGGCCGCTGTTAACACACCATCAAAATGTACTGCAGGCATACCCTATTTATTACCTTATAGTCAAAGGGTTATTTACATGTGTGTTTTTACCAGTACCTGCACCTTTGATTGTCTTTTTAATGATGCAATCCAAATATTTGGCAAATCCCAACGCCATGTAGTATGTCTCATTTGTGTTCATTTCTGTCTCCAAAAACTGATTGCGATACTGTAATGTTTAAACACTTTTTTTAATAGATTTTGCCAAACGTACGTAATGATTTTAACCTACTTTTGCTGCCCCGTGTTTACAGCCCAGTGTAAGTCTGAGGGACCTCGGCTTGTCAGAGATCAGGGGAAGTCAGCTGGATGAGCTGCTCAGCAGGTTACTCCCTATTCCCGGACCAGAAGAAGCTCCCGTTGTCCCCTCAGTATGGAGGTCCAGCTATGTTTCTGGAGACAGCTTCTTCCACAACAAACATGGTGAGCAGCGCAGGCCGATGAGCCTTCTGATGATTCTTCACACCCTTGTTGTTCCTAAAAATATCTTACTTTATAAAAAGATTTTGTGTCTGAAATTCTGTCACGTAACAAACACATTTTTCAGGGTTCTCACACAGGAGGTTGGGGGTCTTTGGCTCTCCAATATTCCACAGACAGTACCACAGTCCTTTAAAAGGAGCTTGCTCAGATCTTCAATTCTTGCCTGGTAAGAAAGCTGACTTCAAATCCCTAACCTGGTGTGTGAAAATTACCGATGTCTATGAATGGGTCGACATTTCAGGGAAGTGTTTAATGTGTGGCTTTCAATATGTCTCTATTTTTTAGTATTGGTCCAGACTCGGGGTTTCAAGACTATGAGAACAAAGACCAGGCGAACAGAGTCTGTTTATGACGGTCCAGTGGAATCTGAGCCCTACACACCAGCTTTCTTAAAGGTAGGCCGATATGTGGGGCACATTTGGAAGTGTAATATGCCACATGTTCATTTCCAAACTAACTTTCTGTTTTTGCATTACAGGGATTGCTTCAGCGGGAAAAAGGACCAGAATCACTGGACCAAGTGCTGAAGCAGAAGAACCTTCCAGAGAACCAGCAGGAAGCTTTCAAGACCGGATTCAGTGAGGGGTTCATGAGATCACAGGCTTTCACTCAGAGAACACAAGGCATGTGGCTCACTGACTTAGCTATCAGGCACTACACTTATAAATATCAAAGATAATACCCTGAGCACAACTCCACATTTCCTTTGAGTGGCAGTGCTGAGTTAAGATGCAGAGAGATGTTATGATTGACCTAAACATCTTATCTTTTCGTCTGTGCTCGGTTTACAGACTCGCTGAGGAGAACCAGATTGATCCTGTTGGTCCTGCTACTTGTTGGAATTTATGGCTTGTCGAGGTCCCCGTTTCTCTCGGGTAAAGGCTCCTTTTCTGATGCTGGTTTGTTTCAGTTTTTATTCTCTCCTATGCTTGTAATAAACTCAAAACCCTACATGCACACTGTAAATATATGTCTAAAAAAATGGATTATAATAGTTTTACTTGAGCCTTTAATCTTAAACATGTTAAATGTTTTGTCCCTATTTAAGTTAAGTTAGGTAATAAGAGATAGCATTTCTCCTTGAGTTTGCTTGTAGGGTTTGACTTATTATTCTGCCGCATACAACAGTTTAGTCATGATAAATTACAGCTATGTTTGTTTTAAGCGACAATTATAAAACTTTTAAAATAGTAGGGAGTAATAAATGTGAAAAGGAACACAGATTTGGGTCTTTATATTTACATATGAATGTGCTGCAGGTGGCGTTTTGTCTTTCTTTGTAAAGTTTTTCTGGTGTTTCTGTTCTAACCAGTTTTTTCCTTCACACAGTGAGGTTCCGCACCACATCTGGTCTTGACTCTGCAGTCGACCCCGTCCAGGTGAAGAATGTGACATTCGAGCATGTCAAAGGAGTGGAGGAGGCCAAGAATGAATTACAAGAAGTTGTGGAGTTTCTCAAGAACCCCCAGAAGTTCACTGTTCTGGGAGGAAAGCTGCCTAAAGGTATTTGAAAATGTCTCTACATCTTTCATTTCCTCTGGTTCTGTGGTCCAGGAAATGAGCGCACAAGTGTGGCAATTGTTCTTATCCTATTTTGTTTTGCTGACACGCTGTTATTTAAAACTAATCTGTTATCCTCTCAGGGATCCTCCTGGTTGGTCCTCCAGGCACCGGAAAGACTCTGTTAGCACGCGCTATCGCTGGGGAGGCTGATGTTCCTTTCTACTACGCCTCCGGGTCAGAGTTTGATGAGATGTTTGTGGGGGTTGGTGCGAGTCGTATCAGGAACCTTTTCAGTAAGTCTGCTGGATTTGAGAAAAATGAACGAGTATCCGGCTCAGGATGTATCCAAACAAACTCTCTCTTTTTGGTTTGCAGAAGAGGCAAAAGCAAATGCTCCTTGTGTCATCTTCATCGATGAGTTGGACAGCGTTGGAGGAAAGAGGATTGAGTCTCCGATGCATCCCTATTCTAGACAAACCATCAACCAGCTGCTGGCTGAAATGGATGGGTCAGTTTCCTGCCCTTTGACATTAAACGGACTGTAAAGAACTTCATTTTTAACTCTTGATGTTTGTTACTTTCCAGGTTCAAACCAAACGAAGGTGTGATCGTTGTTGGTGCTACAAACTTTGCAGAAGCTTTGGATAAGTATGTTTGCATTTCATTGCTTCACATAAGCTCTAACTTGCCTAGGAATCACTCGACTACGTATATTAACTTCTTTGCTGCTTCCCAGCGCTCTGATAAGGCCAGGAAGATTTGACATGCAGGTGACGGTCCCTCGCCCCGATGTGAAAGGACGCACGGAAATTCTCAACTGGTACTTCTCAAAGGTCAAAGTGGACCCTGGTAAGTCTTAATGTTAAATATTGATGTACTTTCTTTAAACTAATATCCCAGCAATCACACCTCTCAGGATATTAGTCTTACTGCACTCTTTTTTTGTCATCCTTATACATTTTTGGGCAATTCAGAAACAAATTCAAATTGGAAACTTACAAAAAGGAGAACAATTTATTGCTTTAATGAACCGATATTCTCTTTTTAACCAGTTTTTTAAATTAAGTATCAGCATTCCTTATCAACTGAAATCTAAAAGCATCAGAGTGGTCCACCTGTGAGAATACCTCTGAAACCATTGTCTCTTGAACACTGATTCACTGATGCATTTTCTATTGTGTCGCTCCGTTACAGACGTGAACGCAGAAATCATTGCCAGGGGGACCGTGGGATTCTCCGGGGCCGAGCTGGAGAACCTGGTGAACCAGGCAGCCCTGAAGGCAGCCGTGGACGAGAAGGAGACGGTCACAATGGCCGATCTGGAGTTCGCTAAGGACAAGATCCTCATGGGTGAGTACACACCGTGTTTAAACCTGCTCTGCAAACCCTGACATCACATGAGACAGATTACCCAGACACAGGGAAAATACACATCAAGATTAATGGAATGTTTTTAATCCTTTTTGTAAAACCAGGCCCTGAGAGGAGGAGTGTTGACATCGACAAGAAGAATAAGACCATCACAGCCTACCATGAGTCCGGCCATGCCATTGTAGCTTATTACACCAAAGACGCAATGCCCATCAATAAGGCCACCATCATGCCCAGGGGCCCGACTCTGGGCCATGTAAGCTCTCTACAACTGTTTTTTGTGAGTTCTCGTTAAGATGGAACCTAAAGCTAACATAATGTCTGTCCTTTGTAGGTGTCCATGCTCCCAGAGAGCGACCGCTGGAGTGAGACCCGAGCCCAGCTGCTGGCTCAGATGGACGTGAGCATGGGCGGCCGAGTAGCAGAGGAGCTCATCTTCGGAGATGACAACATCACTACTGGTGCGGGAGAGCTACATTTTAATTTATGCATGGGTGTAGTGTGCTATCAGCATCAGAAATAATAATCCAACCACACTGTAACCATAATATTTATATAGTTTCTCAATACAGTGTGGACCCAAAAAGCATCAAATAAAGCCTTTCTTTTAGAATTTGACATCCGCACTGAAGTACTACATTACCATATTATAGTTAATGTCTGATAATATGAACGGTATGCTGTGTTAGTTACAATGTTCATCTTCATGTGTATTTAAGGAGCTTCCAGTGACTTTGATGGAGCGACCAAAATAGCAAAAATGATGGTGACAAGGTTCGGCATGAGTGACAAGGTAAGAATTTAATTAGTCTGGTTTATGAGGGAACATTTTAATACTTTCCACTAACATAGAAGGCAAAAAAAGTACTCAATAGTGCTGTTCTGTGGATTGTATTGCTATGGTTCAAGAGTTTTTTGTATAGTGTATATATACAATAAAGTAGTAGGTCAAATCCAAGCGTAAATTTACCGTTTTATCCTGAACATGTTGATTTTAACTCCTCTTCCGAGACAGGGAGAATGGTTTATTGTTGTGTTAGAATGAAAACCCTCAGTCCTCTTAAAACGGTAACATATAATTACTCCTAAAACCTAAAAAGTCTGTAATTCTGGACTCCCGGGGAAATGCTTCACAGCATGTAATGATGAGCATCCCCATCTAATGCACGAGGAAGTCTATTGTTCATTCCACTCAAGGATGTGTTTCTGTTGAAGCTCGGGGTGATGACCTACAAAGACGTGACCAAGCAGAGCCCCGAGACACAAGCAGCCATCGAACAGGAAGTCAGGGTTTTACTGCAGGTGAGTTTCCCAGAGCTATGTTTAATTTACAGGTCTGTTTAGTAGTGTGTCTCTTTCTTAATCCATTTATTTTCTCCCTCTTATATCCAGGACTCGTACGCACGTGCTAAATCCCTCCTGAAGACGTACAGTAAGGAGCACAAGATGCTTGCAGACGCCCTGCTAGCACATGAGACTCTGGATGCCAAAGAGATCCAGAACGTGCTCGAGGACAAATCACTAGACCACCCGATACCTCAGTAGATATTTTATAATCTTGTATTATGTATATATGAAGCTGTGCAATTGCGCACTGGCCTTTCGGAGGCCTTGTATTTCATTTGTTTGAATCCCTTTTTATTATAGATGTGAAGATGACAAGGAGCCACCTTTCACCCCTGTTATTTTATTTTCATTTGTCTTGCTTTTCCTGTAGAGAAGACAGCCATTTTTTTTTTAAAGAAATCACAGTTCAATTGGAGGAAATAAAAAATGTGTTCTCCACGTGTTTGTCCACGGGTGTCGCTAAGGGCTTATTGCCCTCAACTCCCAAGACATCATTTTATACATTAGTCATATTTGGTATCATTACGAGGTTATAGAGCAAATGGAAGTTGACAAAGATCATATGAGATGAATGCTTTCATGTAATGTCTATGTCTCATATACATTTGTACCGACAGGTGAACACCATAGAACCTTAAAAGACCTCAATCTAGAATGTACCAAGGTACTCCTGATTCTGCTGTTCATACTAGAGTTTCATCTCTAAATGATGTCGCATCTATCTTGTTCTTATTTATTTAAGTGCCCAAATGTGTGTTTTCTGAAATTAGCGATAGACCCTTCTAAACTCACGTGTAGCTGATATATTTGGGGAACTGTATATAATCTGTCGGCGTGTAAAAGGATTGCTTCTGGGCTCCTGTTTGTTCCTTGGAGGCTTTCTTGGAGCTCAAATAAAGGTCACCCTTGCTCACGAAATTGGTGTTCAATACATGACTCAGGTAATGACATGACTAGCAATGTGTGAGCACCTTTTGCTTATTTTCACATCCTACAGAAGGACAATTAACCCACTTACACCTTTTTTTTTTTTACTATGGTTACATTCTTTGGTACAATATTTAGTCACCTTTGAAATACACAATTGGTTCCTAATTTTTAGCCCTTTGCTTCTGGAACTACAGCAGATTTATAACTCTTTTTATTATGAACTCATTTGCATATTTAGTAAAAAATAGATCTAGAAACAGCCAGGTGTTAAAATTGCTTAAACGGAATGGACACACACATCTAGTGAAAAGGGACATCTTTGGATTTGGTTCAATGTGGAGGCCGAGCAACACAAACATATGGATAGTTCATTCAATCGCATGGCTCTGTAGAATTATTCCAAAATGGATAAAGAGAAATGGAAGGTATGACGTTGATTAAAGATTCTGAATACTTATGTCAATTTGATGTATAACATTCAATATTTGTATGTCTTTTTTTATCATGGAGTTGAGTGTTAGTGTTAAACACTTTCCAGATAATTTATCAACAAAACTAAATGTCAAAACATTTTAAGGCACATTTGCTTTGGTATTCTGTATGTGGTTCATAGAAAGACACGGGAGGAAGAGTACGTAGCAAAACAAAATAAAAATAGACTGTTATGGCAGCTATTTAAAAAAATATTTTAAGACTAAATTAAGAACATTTACATATGACAAATACTATATACTGTATTTAAAGTGGAGAGATGTGCTGATTTAAAAGAGGTAGTGTGGAGAAGAAATGTGCAACATCTGCAGGATTACATTATTTATTTTATTTAAACAAGACGTGTGCACGATGTGATGTGCATTCAAAGTGTTTCCTTTGAACAGCTGCATTATAATAATTACTGTTGCATTTGTCAATAGACTTTGATTCCATGGTATGCATCTATCTGCAGATTATGTGTTCAGTCAATTAGTTATAAATACAAATCGTTTTTAGTAGTATTATGTTAATATTTCTAGTGTTTGATATATTTAAAGCATACTTTTGTCTTAATAGCTCTCTCAATAGAGACAAAAATGTGCTCTCACGGTGTTCTCAATCTATTTTAATACCTGATTCATTAATCAGTTTGTCTTATCCACTTTAATGCTTCTATGTTTAGGAACATCTTAGAAGTTACAAGGTTAATATTTCCTTTGAGATACTAGGTGATCACAGGAAATGACCACATAAAGGCCTTCAAAGTCAACTTTATTGTCAATCTTTCAGTTTGTGTGTACCGACAGAGGGATCGAAATACTGTTTCCCACAATGCAGAGGATTAAAAAACACAGAATATATCAGAATCAGAATTACTTTATTTATCCCAAATTGGGAATTTTTGTTTGTGAACGCAGCAAAATAGGTACAATACAATATGAAGCATAGCAAAAAAATTGAAATAGAAATAAGAAATATACAGACAGTAAATACTGCAATATAATGGAATATTAAATGAAAATATAATACAAATGTACAATGTAAAGTGTAAGAGTATGTCAATATATACAAAAATAACTGTCATTTCAAAACGGATGTTGATGCTTTATTGCAGTAAAGAAGACTGTCCATAGCCGCTTTGAAAGTGTCTGGTGCTGGATGTGTGTGTCTGTGTGTGTGGGGTGTTAAAGTCCAGGTACAATGGGGACAGGGGGGAGATATTGGAGGGACTTAAATGTCTGCCTGGAAAAAGCAGACTTTATTTTACACTGAGCTCTTTTGTTAAACTGCAAACAACACAAACAATGTATTCACTACTCCCTTTGAATGATCTGAAGTTACAATTAGTGTATTTAGTTCCAGGGGAAGCCATCTAAGGTGCAACAAGGCAGGGCATTGTTGCGCCCCCCTTTTCATCCGCACAATGTGTATAAAGAGTAAGAGGTACAGCAGCCGGGACTGCCCATTAAGCTTCACTATGGAGCAGCTGGAAGTTTCTCCTTGGCTTTTTGGATAAAGCAACCCTTTCCGCAGAGCAAATCCATCTCAAAGGAATAATGGAGGACGCAGATGACGACATCGCTGTTATCGGGATTGGATGCAATTTCCCTGGAGGTATGACTGAAGTATTTGGAATTTCTCTGAGTTGTTTTTCGAGGTTGTCTTATCTATTATTGTATTTTAGGTGAAGGTTTGGACAATTTCTGGAGGGTTCTGTTGGAGGGAAAGAACTGTGTTGTGGATATTCCACCAGAGAGATTTGACACCACCTTATGGTATGATGCTGATGAGAGCAAACCCGGAAAGACTCAAACAACCAAAGCAGCTCTAATAGAAGGGTAAGCATTATCAGGGAAAATCAAATGTTGATCCCCAAATTAAAAAACATGTTGATAAATCTGATAATTACATTTTTCAGGTTTAATGAGTTTGATCACAGGTTTTTTGGCATCACCGAAGCAGAGGCTGATTTCATGGACCCTCAGCAGAAACTCCTTCTGCAGTGTGCATACAGGGCATTAGAAGATGCGGGTATAGCTATGGAAAGCATCAGCGGAAGCAGAACTGGAGTGTACATAGGTAATTACTATCTTTCACATTAAAAACTCCAATCATAATGTTATTATAACCACACTGACATTTTGTTTTTATTGGTATTGCAGGTCTGATGAACAGGGATTATGAAATACTCCAAAGTAACAGTCCAACTACGATTAACCACTACAATGGCACCGGTACAGCCATGAGCGTGGCCGCCAATAGAATATCCTTCATCTTTAACCTCCACGGCCCTTCATTTGCCATTGACAGTGCCTGTTCTTCATCTTTGGTGGGGCTTCATGTAGCCTGCCAGGCTATAAAGCAAGGTATTTGGTTTCTCTCTTCTTTTTTTTAAACATTTTTCCTAAAAGCATTGCATCATATTAAAATGTTCCATATTTTATTTGACTTTATTTTTGAACAAGGAGACTGTGAGATGGCTCTATGTGGAGGAGTCAGCTGTATATTAGAACCAAGAGTGTTTATTGCTCTCGGCAAGGCAAAGATGATTTCACCTGATGGGACCAGCAAACCTTTCTCTAGCAGAGCAGATGGCTATGGTAGAGGGGAGGGCTGTGGTGTAGTTCTCCTGAAGCCTCTTAAAAAGGTAAGATTTTTACAGTAAGGTAATGCTATTAAACAGAAGGGGAAATAGTTAGTCTGCTAATAATGTCACTTTCTTTACAAAGGCCATAAAAGACTGCAACAGAGTATGGGGTATCATCAGCAAAACCGCGGTCAACCAAGATGGACACTCCGTTACTCCAATTACCAAACCATCCATGACACAACAAGAGGAACTCCTGCGCAGAATCTACTCAAAGTCCGACCTTGCAAATGTCCAGTACATAGAGGCTCATGGGACTGGAACCCCAGTTGGAGACCCAATAGAGGCGGGAAGCATCTCAAATGTCATCGCTAAAGCCCAACCTCCTGGTTCAGAGACATTGCGGATTGGCTCTGTCAAAGGCAACATAGGACATACAGAATCTGCAGCGGGAGTGGCCGGACTGATAAAGGTACTCTTAATGATGAAGCATGCAACCATTGTTCCGTCAGTTTTCTACTCAGAAGAAAACGCCAGTGTAGATGTAAAAGCTCTTGGTATAAGAATTCCAACCAAAGCTGAAAGATGGGACACAGAGGGATCATTAGAGAGGCTAGCTGGGATCAACAGCTTTGGATTTGGAGGTACAAATGCACATGCGATTGTAAGAGAGTACAGACACACCACCGTACCCAGTCAGATCCACAAAAGCTGTACAAATCTGTTTGTTACATCTGCAGCCTGTGAGAAATCATTTATTCTGTCTGTCACTGACACCCTAGAGAGGCTTTACAATGATCAAACTGTTGACTTACAGGCCCTGTCATACACTTCTGCATGTGGAAGGAGTCATTCTAGGCACAAATATAGAAGAGCTTTCCCAACATCTTCCCTCTCAGAGTTGAAACATCAACTGACAACTGTATTGAAAGCAAACGTTGAATCCATAAGTCCTGACATCAAGCTGGTCTTTGTGTTTTGTGGAAATGGTGTTGCCTACTGGGGTATGTGCAAGCAGCTCATAACAGAGGTCCCTGTTTTCAGAGATAAGGTCAGAGAAGTTGATCATCTCTTTCAGAGTCATAAAAACACCAGCATCAGTCAATGGCTTGCTGGTGAATATGATAATGATGATCTGAGCAAGCCAAATGTAGTCCAACCTCTTCTTTTTGCAGTTCAGGTTGGAATTGCAGCCCTCTTAAAGCACTGGGGTATCAAACCTGACGCTGTGCTGGGACACTCTGTTGGTGAGGTTGCTGCGGCTCACTGTTCTGGTCTCTTGACTCTTGAGGATGCTGTGAAAGTGTTGTACCACCGTAGTACGCTCCAGAATAAGGTCACAGGGGGGAAAATGCTTGTTGTTAGTAATGTGGCCGTAGAAAAGGTGTTAAAAATCCTTCCAGAGTTTGCTGGTAAAATTTGTGTTGCAGCGCTCAATAGCCCCCAATCCTGCACTCTGTCTGGGGATGCAGATGCTATAGCCATCCTTCAGGAGAAGCTGAAGATTGTGTTTGCAGAGGAACATCTCTTCCTCCATGAACTAGATGTACCAGCAGCATACCATAGTCATATGATGGATCCTATACTTGATGACATTGAGAAAAGCATTAATCCCTTGTATGCCAAAAACAAGGAGTGCCAACTTTTTTCAACTGTGACTGGAAACTGTTATTCAGATGGTGACTTTACAACAGGAAACTACTGGGCAAAGAACATCAGAGAGCCGGTTTTATTAGAACAAGCACTGCATGCTGTCACCAAAGACAAGCACTCAAAGACAAATGTGGTCTTTGTGGAGATTGGACCCCGTAGGGCTCTCCAAAGAAACATACGCGAAACTTTGGGGAATAACACTTTAGTTCTTCCCTCAGTGCAACCAGAGAAAGATTGCAACACAATTTTGTCTACTGTGGCCAAGCTGTTTGAACTGGGCAACAGTGTAGACTGGCATCAGCTGTACAGGGGTTGTGAAACATCGCCCACAGAGTTTCCAGTCTACCATTTTGACAACACCAAAAAGGAATTGAATTTTGAAGCTGTGATAAAAGGTAATAAATCATCTGCCCCTCATATGCTCTTATCCCAAATAAAGCATGACAACAAAGAGTACATATGCAACCTCTCATTAGAGACAGCGCCATATCTGTGGGAGCACAAAAACAACGGTGTTCCTATTGTGCCAGGCGCATTCTATGTCGAACTGGCTTATGCCTCAGTGATGGCGAGTTTAAGGCCAAAGAAGCCTATATCTCTGCTTCAGCTCAGTGTAAGATTTGAGAACCTGTTTGCACTCAGCTCCAACTGTCATCAGTTGAAAGTGACTCTGGAACCTGGTGAGAATGGAGCTTCATTTAAAATACATTCTCCTGTTGCAACACATTCCTCTGGCACGTACAGATGTACTGATGGCCAAACGCTGATAGAAGAACCGACCATTTGTCTTGACATGATCTACCAAAGGTGTAAATTGGTGATGAAGAAAAAAGAGATTTATTCTATTCTATCTCAAGCAGGATTTGAATATGGCACTGTCTTCAAACAGCTTGGGGATGTACATTTTGGAGAAGTTTTCAAGGAAGCCGTGACAGCTATTCAAGTCCCAAAGGAACTTCTAAAGCACCTCCATGACTATTTCATCCACCCTGTGCTATTGGACTATTTCTTGCAAATGACCGCTGTGGTAGCTATCGGAAGGCTAACAGCCAAGCAAGGATTTCCCTCAGCCATTGGTAGTGTAGCCATATCAGGACCTCTACAGGAGAAAATGGTCATGTACTTGCGAGCCACTCAAGAGACCCCAGGTTTCCTTGAGGTGTCTGGTGGCTTTTCCAACACAGATGGTCTTGTACTTGTGGAACTAATAGGGGTGAGGATCTCATTTTTGGGCAATAGCTCGAATGGTCTTCAGTCACGCTTTTTCCACAATGAAATGATCTCAATTACTGACAAGGAAGACTTGCAAAATTCCCAAATAAAAGCAATCGTTTTTGAAGACAAACTTGGCATTGCTCAAGGATTAAGGCCATACTTACACCCAGAGTCAGCATTTGTTGAGAGCAGAGAGCATTGGATGGCAGACCAAGTTCAAAAATTAGTATTGGGATCACTTAACAGCAATGATTTGGAAAATGTTCTCTTCTTTTGGGGTGTGGATGATTTCAGTCACTTGTCACCTGAGAAGATGCTGGACCGCTTGGTGGCTTGCTGTGAGCTATTTCGCCAGATTGTTTTAGTCTTGAAAGAGAGCAAACGCTTTTTCACTGTCCGTGTCATAACCTTCAGATCTACAGAAAGGACTGTGGACCACGTCAGTCCTGGTTTTGTTCTGTCTGGTATGACAAGGGCTTGTGCAGCAGAGATTGCAGGCCTCTCTTTTCAACTGATTGATCTTGCTTCTGTAACCAGTGAAGACATTCAAACGCTGGTTTGTGTGATCAACACTTGCCAACATCATGAGGTCATAATCAGTAATGGACACGCTTCAAAAACGAGAATTGTAAGGACGCCCATGAGAGAGGATGTTTTGTGTGAAGTAGATATGCTGTCAGTACATGAGGACGACTTTGTTCTTCAGACAACTGATCCATACAGGATGGCTCACTTGTCTGCCGTCCCCTACGACGCAAATGCAAGTCCTGTCCAAGAGAAGTCTGTTGAGATTCAGCTGACCACCGTATGCGCTCATTCATCAGATTACTTTCCCGTCACCACTTCACATTTAAACTTTGGCAAGACAATGTATTGGAACAAGCATACGTCACTGAATCACAAGCTTCTGGCTTTAGATTTCAGTGGAATCGTCACAGCTGTTGGGAAAGATGTATATAATCTAAGAGTGGGAGATCATATCGCTTCCTGTTATCCAGTTACCGCCACTGCAAAGATCATAATTCCTGGAGCCGTGTGCTACAGCACCAACAAACACCCGATGTTGAAAGAGACTCCATGTGTGTCTTACTTCATACTGGCCTGGGAGATCCTGCAGAGAATGCTGTCTAAGGTAGAACAACAGTACAGAAGGCTGATCATCATCTCGTCCAACTCAGCCTCTGCTCTGATGAAAGTTTTGGCTTTGTCAGCAAACAGGTCAGGCTGGAATGTTTCCTCCCTTCCACACTTCCGAGGACAATCCCTGCATTTTGATCGGAGTCATGCATTTGTATTTCTTCCCCCCTTTGATCACTCTTGGCAGGGGATGCATGACAGTGGTAATCCCGATAGACACATTGTTTTTGTCTGTAACAATGACATGTCCTCACTCTCAGCGAACCTGTTTGCAATGAAGAGTGAACACATTCAAGTGCATAAACTGGATGTGGCTAATGTTCTTCAAAGAGCCAATCTGCAAAAACAAAACAGGAATATCTCCAATTGGCTAATCTCATTAGGTTTTGATACATTATCTCTACCTTTGAAAAGGGAGACTTTCCAACTGTCACGCACAAACAAGCGTCACACTGATGCAGATGATGAGTCCTACTTCACAACAAAGATGGTGCAGCAAGTTGTTCTAAACCAAACAGTATCTGACCGTCCAGTGTCTGATATCCCCTTCCTTCCAAGGTCCGGAAAACTGTTTAAACAAAGCAGTGTTTATATTGTAACGGGAGGGCTCTCTGGTTTGGGACTTGAGACCGTAAAGTTCATTGCCCATAATGTTGGAGGTTGTATTGCAACGCTGTCCAGAAGTGCTCTGACTGATGAAATGAAGTTTGAAATTGAACTGCTCCAGAAAAGATATGGGGTGACAATAATGAATCTCCAATGTGATGTTTCTGTGTCGATGCAGGTCTTGCACGCAATCTCAATGATTAAACAAAAATTCCCCTCTTGTCCAATCAAAGGAGTGTTCCACAGCGCTGCGGTGTTACATGATGCGTTGATCGAAAACCTTGATGAGTCCCTTTTCCGAAAGGTGCTGCAGCCCAAAGTGTGTGGGGCTCTCAATCTACATTATGCAACACTTCACAACAAACTCGATTTCTTTGTGTGCTACTCCTCCATCTCTTCATTTATTGGCAATGCATCCCAGTGTAACTACGCAGCAGCCAATTCTTTCCTGGACAGTTTCTGTCATTATCGGAGAAACCTTGGACTTGCTGGACAGTCCATCAACTGGGGTCCTTTGAACCTGGGTCTTTTGTTGAACAAGGACAATTTCCAACAGTTTTTGGAGTCAAAGGGGATGATGGTCATGGATGTGTGTGACGTTCAACAGGCACTTGAAACCTGTCTTGTGATGAACAGACCACAACAAGTCATATGTAAGTTCAACTTCAAAAACCTTCACATTCATGTGCTTTCACAAAATGCCTCTCTCAGAGAGCGGCTGTCAGGTCTAGTGGAAATGGAGCTTAAGGATTATCTCAATAATGAGCCTAGGGTTCAGCATTTGTCTTCGCCACATGAGAGTGTCAGAAGAATTGTCAGTGACATCATCAATGTTAGTGTGGATGAGCTGGATGATGACTCAACTCTGTGTGGGCTGGGAATTGACTCAATGTTGGCCATGACGCTTCAGAACAAAATGTTTCAAGAAACAGGTGTAAATGTACCTTTGGTTAAAATACTGGACCCCAACAGTACGGTGGCCACCTTGGCATGTATAGTAACAAATGGATAATTTCCCCTAAAAAAACAAATGGGTGGGAAAAGCACATGTGAAATAATTGCCCCCATATGTTAATGGCCACAGCTTCTAAACAGCAGTTGTGGCTCACGCTGTGACCCGCAACATAGATTCAAGATGCAAAACAAATAGAGAGTTAACAACCAGCATTTTGCTTTTATTGAGCCTCTCTTAAAACAAGCTTACTTAAATGAGAAAGGTCTGGAGGACTGGCCAAAATGAACAAAAAAGTTAGAGGGAACCTAAGCCAGCCACACCATGGGCCGTAGGACCCAGAACTTCCCCCCCCAGAACTAAAAGGCAGGTGTGTAACTTAAGCCACGAAAACTGGTCTACCAGGTCTTCCAGGCTAAATAAGAGTCATGACAAAAGGAATGCAGCCCTAAGGCCTAACTACAGGTTGCGGTCTGCAGCAGAGAGTGTCGGCCAGCGTCAGACAGGGGGACATCCTTCTCCTCCAGCCTTCCTTTTATACCGGTGATTAGCTGAAGTCAGGAACCCTTGCCTAGGTGCACCCTTGCAATCAGGAGGGAGAGAACAAAAGGAGGGAGAACGTAACATTAACAAATTACACTACATTCCACAACACATTTTTTCTACTGGCAAATGTTGTCAGCGTAGCTAAAGCTTGATATCGCTTAAGCCTTTAACCTTGAGAACCACTGTCATTGTCACTGCACTTTTTACATTTTGTACTTCCTTATGATTGTGTCTTGTTTGCTTTGTGATATGAAATAATGAGTGTTTACAGTATAGCACCCCTTTTGGACTAACATATGTACCATGGGGGGCACAGTTAATGTTCAAAAGTAAAATGCCTTGGATATAAAATGGATTTTTGAATCTTTACATGTTTAATTTATATTTTCTAAGATGTGTAATCGCTAATGCATGTCTGATTTTGGAAGAAAATAGGACTTTAAATTTGGAGCCCGTCCCTGCTCGTTTTGTAACATTGTTATTGTGTAATTTGCTTAAAGAGTATTTGTTAAATAAAACAATCCTATCAGGTGCACAGAAACATTGTCAGTTTATTCTATTGTGTCATGAAGAAGCAAAAACATTAGATGTGTTACAAAGACAATGAATAAAAACTCACGTTTTAAAACCACATTTATGTTCATAAAAAACTGCTATGAGGGGGAAAATGTTTTTACACAAGATGCAATACAAGATATTTATATTTCCAAAACTCCTCAGAATACTCATGCAGCCAAATGATGGAGGAAAACAATGCTATAATGACTTCATACTTTACAGTTTCTGTTTTCATTTTATTTGCATGTGTGACCTTGTCCTCCTCGAGAACCATGCCCTTATCAGTGCAAATTATAAATGGGTGGTTCAACAACACAAGGTCCAGTAGTTATACATGCCCTCAATTAAACATGTATGAGACATACAAGAATACTGTGTCACACATTTTATTCCATGAATATCATAAAGGTGATAATAATCAGAATCATCGAGCCGGCTGTGATACACTGGCCATGGCCTGTGAGAGATGAGGGAATGTAAAACAGCGAGACAAAAGTAAGTGAGGTGAGTAAAATGCAGACTGAACGTTTACATTTATACCTATATTTACATGTTTTATAAATTAGTGTGCATTTTATTGCTGACTGTTTTCAAGTTAACATCATGAACATATCACTAAACAGAATGGGTAAAAGAAAATATCCCTTCTACATTAAAAAAAAGCGAGTAAAATAAGATAATATATTTAAATGTAAAACAAATATACCAAAAGGAACACAACCAATAACAACAGCAAATATTTACAAAAAAATAACACAAGAATGCTGTTGTTTTTCCGTGGCCATTATAAGCCTCATATTCGATCCAATAACACGTTCAGGTTTTCCTGTGTTATGAAGGTCTAATAACCGGTTGTCTTGAATTGTGAGTCTGCATTTGTCATTTTTACAATCTGGTGGAGACATCACTAATGCCTCGAACTGAAACAGAGTCCAGGTTATCACTGGAACTTTCACCTTCACCTTCACATTCACTCAGTAGAAAGACTACCGACAAGAGTGTAGCATTTGGATCCAACAGTTTCACCAAGGGTACATTCACCCCTCTCTCCTGAAAGATGAGATTCTGCAGAGTCATAGCCTGCATGGAGTCAATGCCTAGAGATGAAAGAAGTGATTCGTCTTTCAGCTCGCTTTCATCCATGCCGATGGTCTCACAAATCAGAGACACAACATAATCTTTTGGTGAGACTGATTGAGTTTGTTTGGTTTGATAATCTGTCTCTTTGGATTTTTGGAAAGCTTCCTCTACCAATGCAGACAGGCGCATGGTCAAGGCTGCATTTTGTGAGAGGATGTTGAACCTGATGTTTCTGAAGTGAAACCGGCAAACCGCCTGTTGGGGTAGGTCGAGCACAAGGCATTGCTCCAGACTTTTATGTATCTCAGCCACATTCAACACCATCATCCCCTTTGCCTCAAGAAACCGCTGGAAATGTTCCTTGTTCAAGAGGAGGCCAAGGTTTAGGGCCCCCCAGTTGATGGACTGCCCAGGTAGCCCGATTCTGCGCCGGTACTGACAGAACATGTCGAGGAATGTGTTGGCAGCTGCATAGTTTGTTTGTGATGCGTTTCCCAGAAAAGCTGAGATGGAGGAGTAACACACAAAGTAGTCCAGTTGACAGTGCTTTGTTGCATGATGCAAATTAAGTGCACCATTGACTTTGGGTCTGAGTACTTTCTCATAAAGAGATCTGTTAAGGCTCTCAATCAGCCCATCATCCAAGACAACTGCACTGTGAAACACTCCTTTGATTGGACAACCAGAGAATTTCTGTCTTATGACGGTGATAACCTTGTGCACACACTCAGACACAGATACGTCACACTCCATGGAAGTGATGCAGTTTCCACACTGTTTCTTCACATTGTGTATCTCTTGCTCCACATCTGGGGTGGGCTTGCTCCTAGAGAGTATGACAACAAACCCCCCCCCTCTTTGTGAAATGAACTTGACAGTTTCAAACCCCAGGCCAGAAAGACCGCCTGCCACTATGTACACTGCCCTCTTTCGGAAAAGCTGTTTTTTTGTTGGCAGCAAGGGAATGTCAGACAGCGTACTGCTGCCATCTTTTTCCAAAGCCACAACAGCCAGTTTCTTTGAGCTGAAGTATGATTGTGGTGTCTCTGAATTAAGGATCTCAATGCTTTCAGATTTGGCCTTCTGATAAGTATAGCTTTCAAAGGAGACTTTCCTGTTCAAGTTCAAGGATTTCAACCATTGATAGATGTAAGGCCTTTGTGCACTCAAGGATCCCTTTTGCAAAATGACAGGTATCTGAATTGTCTGAACATGAACACTATCCTTAACACTTTGGAACACATCCTGGGCAAACAAACACTGATTCTGGGATTCACAGATGAAGACAACATGTTGGATCCCTGGAAAGTTGAAAATGTTAGCAATCAGTGATTCATCAAAAGGAGGTATGATGACAAATGCATCCATTTGATTGACATTAACAAAAGAGCCATTGCACTGTGTGCCTACAACCACGTTCCAGCCTGACTTGTAAGCAGTGAGTTCCAAGACTTTCATCAGAGCAGAATCAGGCACAGAGGATATGATTCCCAGATTATGTTTGGCTCTCGACAAGGCTCGATGAAGGATCTCCCATGCTAGCACAAAGTAGGAAACACAAGGTGTTTTTTGAAGGAATGGGAACCGTTTGATGCTGTAGCAAACGTCCTCTGGAACTCTGACCTTGCTGGCTGCCACCACAGGATAACATGAAGCAACATTGTCTCCCACTTTCAATTTCCTGACATCTTTTCCGACTGCTGTAACAGTACCACTGAAATCCAGCGCCAGTAGCTTGTGTTTCTGTGATGAGTGTTTGTTCCAGTACAGCGTCTGGCCAAAATTCAGATGTGATGCGCTGACAGGGAAGTAATCTGGAGAATGAGCACATATCTTATTTGGCCGAATTTCAACTGATCTGTCCCTGACTGGCTCGGTGTCCCCCTTAAAAGGAATGGCACTCAAGTGGGTCACCTTATGTGCCTCATCTGTCTGAAGAATGCAGGGCTCTGACATTGTAGAAGTAAAACTGCCCTCTAAAGTGTCTATAATTTTAGGTGGAGTGTGGACAATAGAAGGTTTCAGAACCTGCCCATCTTTTACCACCAACTCTGGGTACTTGCTGCAAGGATGCGATCTGAGGACCTCAGAGAGAGCTGCAATGTCCTTGGCAGAGGTGCTGCCAATATCAATCAGCTGAAAGGAAAGATCTGGTATCTCTGCAGCAAATGATCTCGTCATGCCAGCGATTGCAAAACCTGGATTTATGTGGTCCACTGTGATATCAGATGAACAGTAGGTGACTGCTCTGATGGAGTTTGGAAAGCGAATTTGCTTTAGCTCAAGGACTATTTGGCGGAAAGTCTCCAAGCAGCTCGCCAAATTCTGCAAGACAGCATCAGCTGACAGTGAAGTCAGGTCTTCCTTGCCCCACAAAAATAAGACCTCATCGAAGTTGTTCTCAATGTCGGTAATATTAAGCTTTGCCAGGAGAGAAGGAAACCCATTGCTCAAGATATCTTTTGCATGTGTGAAGGGAACGTATGTAGACCTGAAGTCCAAATACGGATGCAGGCCTTTTGAGATCCCTTTACTGTCGCCAAAGACCAATGCCTTAGGAGGAGAAGCAGATGTGTCACCTTCAGGGATGACACTAAAGGCATTATGGTAAAAATACTCCTCAACCACATGAGATCGACTTCCAAGGAACTTGATTATCACGTGCTTAACCTCAACCAACACTTTCCCTTGTTTGTCTGCAAAGCAGCCACAAATCTCAAAGTGATCTTTGCCAACATCAATTGCTCTCAGATAGACAACCATCTCATCTTGCAAAGGTTCAAACACTGTCAAGCTTCCTATTTTGGCGGGAAATCCTGGTCTACCAGCAAAAATGTGCTCCACTGTAACTGGAAGAAGCTGCATCAGAAAATCCAGAACAACAGGATGGATGCAGTAGTCATGCAACTGAGACCGCAGTTCCTCTGGAACAGTGACAGTTGAAAAAGCTTCTTTGAGATCTTCTCCATAGTGCACTTCCGACTTATTTTTGAAGACGTCGCCATACTGAAAGCCCCCTTGAGAAAGGTACCCATAAAACTCCTCAGAGCTCACTGCTGATTTGCATCTTTTGCAGATGGAGCTTAATGAAATGCTCTGTTCCTCAATCAGCCTGTCTTTCTTTGAAACCACTGTGCCTGATGCATACATTGCAGATGGAGAGAGAACCATGAACTTAGTGTGTTCCTCTGTTTTTTCCAGTTGCACCTTCATTTCAGGTGAATTCTGGGCCAAAACAAAAGGATTGTGGAAGCTGACACTGACCTGCAGTGAGCAGAGCGGTACTTTTGGTTTGGCACTGGCCATGAATGCGGCTAAGCCCAACTCAGCATAGAAGGCTCCAGGGATGATGGCTATGTTGTTGTGCTTGTGCTCTTTGAGGTAGAAAGAAGAATCAGACACCAGATCACAACTGAAAATGAGACTTTCACTTCCTGTCTGACAGAGCACAGGGTGATTGCTCACTGTGTTTTTCTGTGCTGCTCCAATGATAACATCCCTGTCTGAGCAATCAAACTGGTATTTTGGAATAGGCAGTGGCCTCGTCTCATACCCTCTGTAGAAGGTGTCCCAATTTACGTGAACACCTAGTTCAAACAGATTAGAAACAACAGACAGTAATGTTTCATGATCTTTCTCTGGCTGCACAGAGGCAAGAACAGCTGTGTCATTCCCCAGAGATTCCATGATGTTTCTCTGTAGAGCCCTTCTTGGCCCTATCTCCACAAACACTATATTCTTCTTGCCTTTTGTTGCTGACTTCACTGCCTGCTCAAAAGCTACTGGCTCACGAACGTTCCTAGCCCAGTACTCCCCTGTGCAGAAATCACCCTGCTGAACTTCCTTGCCTGTCAATGTTGAGAACAACTCTGTGTCGAGATCATTCACCTTTAACGAGCCAATTGTCTCTTTGATTTCCTGCAGAATCGGGTCCATCATGTGGCTGTGGTAAGCAGCAGGGACGTCCAGGACACGGAGGAACAGATTTGGACTGTTAGCTGAGGTGCTTAGCTTTTTATGGATGCCGTCAATTGCATCTGCATCACCTGAGAGTGTGCAGGACTGCGAACTGTTGAAAGCAGCCAGGCAAACTTTACCAGAGTAACAAGGCAGAAGAGCAGTTACCTCGGATATAGCCATGTTGCTGATCACAAGCATCGTCCCCCCAGTGACTTTGTTTTGGAGAGTGCTGCGAAAATAGATGACTTTTACTGCATCCTCAAGAGACAAGAGGCCAGAACAGTGAGCAGCTGCAACCTCGCCAACCGAGTGTCCAAGTATCGCATCGGGCTTGACCCCCCAGTACCTGAGTAGGGTGGTAATGCCAACTTGGATAGCAAAGAGGAGTGGTTGGATAACATTTGGCTTGTTGAAGTCACTACCCTCAAACTCACTCTCAAGTGTGTCCAGGATGTTAATTGCACTTAGTCTTTGGAAGAGTTTTCCAATCTTTTTGATCGTATCCCTGAATACAGGCTCATGTTGAAGTAGCTGTTTGCACATGCCATGGTAAGTGACGCCATTTCCGCAAAAGACAAACACTAGCCTTGGATCCGAAAGGGACGGGCGAATATTTTTGCCCAAAGTGGCACTTAACTTTACCTTAAGATCAACTTTGGACGAAACAAGGAGGGCCTTTCTGTATTTGTGTTTTAGATGGCTCCTTCTGCAAGCTGATGTGTACAACAGCGAATCCACATCAAGTTCACTATCTGCATCTAGCTGTTTAATGGTGTCTTCTGTCATCAGGGTGAGAGATTTCTGTGAATTTGCCGACATGACAAAATACTTATTCTGTTTCCCACCATTTCTTTGCTTAATGTGCGATTGCTTGTGCTGTTTGACAATGGCGTGTGCATTAGTACCCCCAAAGCCAAAGTTATTAACCCCGGCAATTCTCGGACCTAAGTCTTCCCATTTTTCGGATTCCTTAGGAACTTTAATGTTCAGGGCTTTCGCATCTACACTGGCAGTCTCCTCAGAATAGAAAACTGAGGGGCAAATTGTTTCATGCTTCATCATGAGGAGAACCTTAATGAGTCCGGCCACTCCCGCTGCAGATTCTGTATGTCCAATGTTGCTCTTCACTGAGCCGATCCGCAGTTTCTCTGAACCAGGAGGTTTGGCTTTAGCGATGACATTTGAGATGCTTCCCGCCTCTGTCGGATCTCCAACTGGGGTTCCAGTCCCATGAGCCTCTATGTACCGGACATTCGCGACGTCAGACTCTGAGTAGATTCTGCGCAGGAGTTCCTCTTGTTGTGTCATGGATGGTTTGGTGATTGGGGTAACTGAGTGTCCATCTTGGTTAACGGCTGTTTTGCTGATGATACCCCAGATATGGTCATGGTCTTGTATAGCCTGTAAAGCAAAAACAAGAAAAGAATCAACCACAGTATGTTAAATGGAATAACATGGGTGTTGTTTAATGTTTAAAAGAAACACATTCTTTGTCATTATTCAACCAGTTACTGATATGGTTGCTTGAAAATAAAAAGATACAAATGAAATAAACGTTTATAAATCTTCATATTCGTACCTTCTTCAGCGGCTTCAGGAGAACCACTCCGCAGCCCTCCCCTCTACCATAGCCATCTGCTTTGTTGGAGAAGGGTTTGCTGGTCCCTCCAGGTGAGATCATCTTGGCCTTGCTCAGAGCAACAAACACTCTTGGCTCTAAGATACAGTTGACTCCCCCACAGACAGCCATTTCACAATCGCCTAATGAAATAAAACATGTTGCATGATCTCAAACACTAATATTTGAAAGCCCTTTTTAACAAGTATCTTTGCAGTTAAACCCAAAGCGCTACAGATTTCCAACAGTTACCTCTAAAAAATGTCACTGATGTTAGCTGGACTACTATACAGACCTTGTTTAATGGATTGACAGGCAAGATGAAGAGCCACAAGAGATGACGAGCAGGCACAGTCTAGAGACAGGGAGGGCCCGGTGAAGTTGAAAACGTAGGAGACTCTGTTTGCAGCAATACTCATGGCAAGGCCTGTGCCAGTCCAGTGGTTGATCACACTTGGGTGCACGTGTGCAGCATTTGTCTCATAATCTCTGTTCATGATGCCTGCAATTCAACATTGAACTGATAAGAAACAACCCAATGGTTATTGCATGGAGAATATTCAAAGAACAGTAGTTAACATCTGATGGAAATATTAAACAAAGGCAAAAATAGTTTTAGCGACTTGCCAAAAAACACTCCAGTCCTGGTCCCACTGGCCTTCTCCATAGGCATTCCAGCATTTTCCAATGCCCTGTAGACACACTGAAGGAGCTGTTTTTGTTGAGGGTCCATCTGTTCCACTTCACTGTCACTGATGCCAAAGAACCTGTGGTCAAATTCATTGAACCTGGAAACATTTAAAACCATTAAATACAATTGAATTCATAATTGACTACCTTTGTTGCCTGAAGTGAACATTTTCAGCTGGTGATAACCATAGTTTGAAAGGAAAAATAACGTAGTCTGCTGATTTTTGTGGAGAAGCAATAAAACAAAGAAGGGGATTTCTGCACACAACCTCGTTTGTTGTGTGGAAAAGTTCTTCCAAAGTTGTTCAAACGTGGTTCACTGTCCCTTCTTAATTTTTAATTATCCAAAATCCCTTCTATAAGGAGTTACACAGTCTTTATTAAATCAGATTTTACGTTGTCTTTTCATTTGTATGTTAGGTTTTTGTTAAGGGGAATATGACCGCACATTAAGCTCGGACTGAATATTATATAACGGAACTTACTACCCTTTCTTTCTCAAGGCAAGTTCAATACAAATCAGATAAGGCCGTTATATAGATTTGGAATGGATCCGGACACGGATTCTGGTATTAACACAAAATCAGAGACCTTAAAAAAGTATACATCTGAGATGACACAATCAATAAACATTAGACAGGGTTAAGAGATATCTCAACAACCCAGAAAACCTTAAATTAGGGGCCAACCCTGTTTTCATTTACCCAATACAAATGAGAAGCCTCAACTAAGCAGGTACAACATTACACAGATACTTTTATTACATAAAACAGAAGTGTTTTTGATCTAAATTAGCTTACCCATTGATAAGTGCAGCCCTGGCTGTGCGGGATTTACCCGCTTTGTTGTCGTCAGGGTCATACCAGCTGGATATGTCAAATCTCTCTTTGGGAATTGGCACAGAGCAGTTTCTCCCCTCCACCAGAACCTTCCAGAAATTGTCAAGCCCTTCTCCTGTTTGAATAGATATATATGTGATATTTCAAAGCTCAACTGTGGTAATAAACGTTGTAGTAGGTAGATGAGGAGAACAATGCCCACTGTCAATTGCATGATGCTCTTGGTTTGCTAAGAGTTATGTTGAAAAGTGTAGAAATTGTTTTGTAAAAAAATACAATAAAACAATCCAAATAAAACATTCTGGGGATTTAAAAGTAATAATAATTTCACCAGCCCTGACGTTCTTTAAGAGGTTTCAATTAAAACTCTTTTGAATCAGTTTATTTGAAGAAACAATCTTTTACTGTAAGCATATACAGCTTCTTTATGTTTTTTTAATAACTACACTCACAGTGATTGTCCATTTGTAAGTAAAGACTGTCAGTGTTATATCAAATAACATTACAAATTACATTCTCAAATTCAAAGGACTTACCCCCTGGAAAATTGCATCCAATGCCTACCACGGCAATACCGTCTTCAGCTTCTTCCATTCTGACTGAACATCACTGAGGAAGAAAAATCAAAAATCTTTACTGCATCATCACATCACTACTGCATGCTGGCAACACGCATGCAGAAAGTCAATGTATTTAGCATCCTTGCTAACTGTTTAATTAGCCCAAGTTCGTCATGCACCGGTGCATCCTTACATCCATTCTGTTGCCTTTTCCCCCAGTGATGGTATCACTGCCGGACTTGCGCTTTATTCTTATAGCCAGCTTCTCTTCTTTATGAAACATTAATGATTTATTGTATACGTGGCCATGGAGATGAAGGACTTCAGTGCACACATTTATGGCGTCTTGCAAATGATTAGACAGAGTTTTATAAGCAAATCAACATGTTATCCAACGATGGGGTGAATTCAGGTCTTGTTTCATTTGTTGTAGTTTATCACAGTTGTAACAATCCACCTATCAATCAAAGACATCAAGTTCAAATATTCTTATGGGGAATGTTAACCCTTAGTTCAACAATCTAAACGATTTACTTATCACTTTTAAGATATAGGTAAGTAGATATTAAGACAATAAGGTAATCATTCCTCCAGTGCATGTGAGTGTGAGTTTAATGGCAGGTGCATTATCCTTAGGTTTAGATTAACATTGAGTTTAAGGTAGATGTTGAAAGTTCCACCCAGACCACCTTGATGTTCCTTCTTTTTAAAAAATATATATTTAAGTCAAATCAAGTCATGATTTCACCAAATCTATCAAAAAGACACACTATATCAATATTCCCTTTTTGGTTTGACAAATTGTTCTGATCAACAATCTTTTGAATATGTTTCTCCAATGCATAAGGTTTTAGGTTACACATTAAAGAGGTGCATACACCATGACAATATGCTATCATTAAGCAATAGAAGGAAAAGCATTATCGTATACAAATGAAAAACAGGTTTACAGAGATTATATGTACAAAGAAACACACCCAAAAATACATTCAATTAAAATACGGATGGTTTGACAAGTTGTTAATGAAAACAAGTATCATAGAACGCTACAAAAAAACACACCTGGTTTATTTGACTGATGGTCATTCTTGTCATAGTTCTGCAACTTTCCATTCCTGTCAGGAAAATTGTTTAGCTGTAACCTTCATCGCCCTTATCAGTCCACTAAAGTCCCACAGTTCATGGTGCGGTATCAAAGTTATTGCCTGGTGGTGTTTGTTTATTACTCTCGGATCAAAACCCAGATCAGTGCGAACATGTTGGGTAAGTGTTGGGAGTGGCAGCCTGTTACCTACCAATATACCTATATACCTATAAACCAATATAAACAGTTACATCACATTTGAGTTCAAACAAGGTTAAGAACGTTTGGAGCCTGTGCCCAATACTCTTTTTTTCAAAAGTACAGGATTACTGGGCAAAGGGATGGTTCCTTGTCACAAGGAAAATGAAAAAGTCAATCACAAAAAAAGATGAATAAGAGAAGAATAATTGGAGGATGAAACCCTTTTTTTTCTTTGTCACACAGTATGGCACACACTCGGAACAATGGGCAGCTATTGTACAGCTTCTGGGGAGTGCTGTACAATAGCCTTGCTCAAGGGGGACCTCGGCAGTGACCAGGAGGCGAACTGGCTCCTCTCTAGCTACCAGTCCACACTGCTCTGATCGGGACGTGAACCGACGACCCTTCGGTTGAAAGACTGATCCCCTGCCCCCACCCCCCGATCTGAAGATCAACGCACTAGCCCACTGAGCCACAGCCGATAAGATATACAGTTAAACATGTGATATTACAAAACTACTCTGTCATGTTGTGATGCTCCCCTTTTCTATTGCTCATAAGTATATAGGTGGCCAAAAATAAGCCCTCTCGTTTCCAGCTTATTGAAATCATGTGCAAGAAGGAACAAAACAAAATAGTTGAGTGGTCAAAATCAGGTTTAATAGTAGAAAATACAGGTAGAAAATGTGCAACATTAAGACACCTCTGACTTATTACACGTTATGTGAACTATTCCACAGTTTTTCCCAGACGTTCACGACAAAGTTTTAATCAAAAGGAAAAGAAAAGTACTTTAAATTGAACTTTATTGATGTATTTAACATCGTATATCAGTATTTACTTGATAGGAAGTGTAGTGCAAATACTGTATGTTAGTATCTAAAACAGAAACGCACAAGAAGTGTGCAAAAAGTGCTGATTAGGTCATATCATTTAATGGAAGAGTGTATCAGTGAAACATATTGCAGTGAAAAAAAGCAACACTTATTTTAAATCCAGGTCGCTCATTCCCATGTTACCGACCACATCTGACAGCTCATATCCCACAGCTTCTCCGCCACGGCGTCGTCCTCTCCGGCCGCTGAGCATTTGGCAGGAGCACAGTCGCTGTATGGAAAGATAAGAGCGGCGTTAAATATTGATAAATAAGCTCGCTACACATTAAGTGTGGGCTATTTAATACACGTTGAATTTATGGCTTAATCAGTTATTAAGGAATCCATATTTCTTGACTTGAAAGTGATTATTTAAAACGTATCTTAGGTAATATTTAATGGGAAATAGTAACTTCTTGTCTTCTTCTAAATACAATCTTATTCACAAGTTAACATTTACAGTGTGTGCTGTCCTAAGTGTGTATGATGGGTAATAAACAAAGCCATCTATTTGTTATTGCAGTACCTTTCACAAACAAACCTCACTAGACTATCATTTTAAGGTAACACTGAATTGCCTATACTACAATTTCATCTTTTACCACTTGAAATAATGTGTATAAGGTCTGTGGTTGCCAATCTTGAGGAAAAGGTTGCATTTTATAAAATGGGTGGTAGAAATCCGAGAAAAGAAAACCAGATTAATGTCAGGAAGCTTATTCTCTCCAAAATGAATGAATTACATGTTTAATAGTTGAATTTGAATGTGGCATGTTTTTTTGGAGCTTGTAGATGTAAATTCAAGACCTTAATTTTAAAAACATATTCCTCATTCCCTAAGCTCAATCGTTTCTTTAAATGGCCCCAATATGCATTGTGTAACAACAAAGTGTGGTCACAACTTGTAGACAATAAAGCTATTACTTTTCACTTCCTGTTATCTTCTTGACCTCAACAATGGTATCAGATGTTGTTGACAAGACATATTTGATGAGCTGCGTGTACCTGTAGTATTCCCCGCTCTCTTTATCCAGCGATGGTTCCACTGCGCAGTAAATACTCGTCTGAGCTCCCTGGGAGGAGTTTTTGGTGAAAGGGCTGACCATCTTCATGATGGCCTGTTGAGGGCCGTTTAGATGACGCCATAAATCTGTCTGCACGACTCCAGGATGTAGAGAATATGTCGTCACACCTGTGCCTGAAAGACATGTCAACATCACATTACTGTCAGGAGTGAAACAGTGTGCGAATAATAGAAAGAAAGTGCAGAAAATGCATGAGATTACGGATATGAGGGTATGACGCACACCTTCTAGTCTCTTAGCCAGTGAGCGGGTGAAGAGGACATTGGCTAGCTTGCTCTGGGAGTAGGCCTGCTTCTTGTCGTAACTCTTCTCGCTGTTTATGTCCTCCAATCTGATGGAGCCCCAGGAGTGCGCCATGGAGGACACCGTGATTATCCTGGCTGGTGCCGATCTTTTAATCAGGTCAATCAACAGATGGGTCAACAGGAAGTGGCCTGGAGAACAAGGACACGACTTACACTATCAATTCATTACACTGAGAAAGCGGGAGAAGGATATTGCACATTATGATGCAGAAGTAATAAATAAGGAATTTAAGTTTTGTTCGACATTTCCAAGCTTGATATAAACTAAACGGTTTGTAACCAGAGTGACACATGTTTCAGTATAAGGATAGTTAAACAGACACTCTGCAGTCATAAGGGCAAGTACATGTCATTATATTTGATTACTGCTACTACTAAAAACGGTTAACTATGAACTGAGAGGGACTGTAACTGACCCATTTCTCGGGCTTATTGATTTTTTTTAAAATGATGTAAACTCATGGACTAAGAAACAAAAGGACTAAGAAACAAGGGCAGCTAGACACTGGACAAATAATCATATTGATCAATCCAAGATACATTCTATCATACCATTCTCTAACAATCTATAGTGTATTACAACAAATGTTGGATTGGCAGTGTGAGGAACTTGTGTCTGGACCTTTACAACATATATTGATGCTCAAGACCAACTACTACTGCTATAAAAAAATAAAGCATTAGCTATACAAGGGCTGTATACAGGGTGAGGTTCAAAAGTCACAAAAGGATCTGTATCCCCAGTCATGTATAAAACACAGTAATAGCAAAGTGTTTTATGTAATGTATGCTTTGCTATTTTCTATTTCCAAAGTAACATATTCAAAATGTTCTAGCAAAACTGTTCAAATATATTTGATTTAGTGAGAATGTGTAAAGGGAGAATAAAGCGTACTTGTACTTCTGCTCCCTGGTGGACATTACATGTAAGTATGGGAACCGTTTTGAATGCTCTGATACATCCCACTTGAGATACTGGCTGGAAGGAGTGAAGCCAACCTTTGAGCTTCAGTAGGTAACTGATGCAACATGACAGAACATCTCAATAATTGTAGATCATTTGATAAAAAATTAGCTGTACTTACAAAACCGCCAAATATCTGCGGATTGAATCGATTTTTAGGTAGATTTTCTAAGGACATGACCACATATTACTATTATTTTGGTGTTAATTCATATATTTTGTCTGGGAATTGGACAAGGACTGCGCATGCTTGACTCACATCTTTATCTGAGACCTATCCTCATGGCACAGGTAAGAGCACTACATAATCATACTTATTTACCAAAGTGATTGACACCAATCTGCATCTCAAAGCCATCTGCTGTTTTCCCATATGGACAAACCATCACACCAGCATTGTTGATGAGGATGTTGAGCTTCGGCTCTCCTGGACAAAAGAACATTAAGAAGTTAAATATCTGCTGCTTCAAAGATCTTCAATATTTACAGATTCCTCAGGAAGATCTTGGCTAACCTTTGTTGATGGCTTCAGCAAATTCTCTTATGGATTTGCTGTCTGCCAAGTCAAGTTTCATGCAAACCACATTTTCACTGCCTGAGCTTTCAATGACTTCTTTCTTGGCAGCCTCCCCTCGCTCCATGTCCCTGCACGCCATGATGATCTTTGCACCTAAACAGAAGAATTAACAGCAGTGAGTATAACAGCAATGAAGGCCAAGAGCACCCCCTTGTGAAAACACATGTACATTGTAGGGGAATTAGGAAAGACATTATCAACTTGGAAGTAGGCTGATTTTTATTTCTTTTTTCCCTAACACATAGGTCTTTTAAATTAAAATATAACTCAATTTACTGAGTTTTTGAAATGTTTAGCTTAGGATGCAGATTGTTCAATCCAATCTGTGATGTCATGTAAGGGTTGTGTGAAGCATCTGCATGAATATATTAAATAACATTTAAAATAATAATAATAATATTTGTGTCTTATGTTCACATTAAATGACGAATTAAGCTTCACATTTATTTTACTAGAGAATGTGTAACTGTACAGACCGAAATGTGTCAAATTGAGTGTCGACATCTCTCAGGTAACCATCGTTGGCTTGATCAGATTCTTATGTCTTACTATCTTAGATTTAATATATATATATATATATATATATATATATATATATATATATATATATATTATAGATGCACTATGATTGCTCTTTTGTAGGACCTCTATTTTACTCTAATCACAAATTTAAAAAGTCAATGTCATTCCAGTCACATTTTCCCCATTAAGTAGTATACATAACTCTTTCTGGGTGTCGACACAATTTTAGAAGTGGTCAAACAACTTGTGACAGACATGATGCAAGAAGTAACCCTTAGCCTACAGAGCTAGATTCATCCTTATATTTGATGTGAGGCTCAGTATAACCCACCTCTCTTTGCCAGGTCAATGGCTGTCTCTTTACCAATACCAGTGTTGGCTCCAGTGATGACAACCGTTTTGCCATCCAGCCTCTCAGCTGAGGACCAGGCCGCCCGGAAGAGGTTTCTGTGGAGTTGAGAAATCAGTGTTGCTTAACTGCAACTGACTCAAGCAGCTGAATGAGTGTAACAACAGATAAGATAAAGTAAATACGCTTACTATATACTTTACTTTCAACAAAGGTAAATACATCGACATATCACTGTTATGTAGTAATGAACGTAATACAGACTTCTACAATTAGGCTATTTGACAACTTATGGATAACTTAATCGAATGTACATATAATATTTACACAGATGAAGTATACCGTCATGAATGTATTAAGGCCTCACCTTATAGCCTGCATCTCACTTTACTACAGCAGGGAGGTTGGTGTAAGGCTTTACAAACACACGTTTAAAACAAATGTTTTAAAATTCAGGTTCAACAGCACCTAATCCCACTAACGTCACGAACAAGTCTGATGATTAGAAAATTGGTAATGCGGATATGTAAATTGATGCCTGGGACTTCCGCCAATAAACTGTGACTCAGTCTCTCTCGGACAACACTGATTGGTTGAGTCTTAGGTTGGGGCAGGTTCTTTGTGTTGTATGTGTTCGATTATTAATACGGCGTACGCCGGGCGGGTGGGAAGTACATTTCACAGTAGAAACTTAACTACGCTTGTTTATTTATTTATGTAAATGTAATCGGCGACATATTCTAAGCATTGTCTACTTTTTTGTTTGTTTCAATCTAAATAGTACAGAGTAATAACAGCTACAGCAAAAGTTATTATACATAAAAATGAATATAGACGGAGATAAATTACACACACAAAAATAACATATAAAATTTGACTGGACAATTTTAAAGATACCAAAGAAACAACTGAAGCTAAATAATAGTTAGCCATTTATTATTGCACTCTGTAAAAAGAACATAGAGCAGTGGCTAAGGCTACCTATGTGTATACAGCACTCAATAGGCCTAAACATCACAGTGAACTGTAATTGCAATGAACGAAATAATTTCCTATCGATAAAATAAACAATCAAAAAATCAACTTACAAACACAAAAAGCAAGAGCATCCACTTATGAGTCCAGACCAAAACATCTCAATTTTCGTCGATATTTCTTTCTCCAGTATGTGGCAGCAAATGACCACCCACCACCATAAATCAACTGAAGGAGACCTTGTTTTACTTTGCCACTAGCCCTGTGTTATGTCTATAGACAGATTAACAGGCTGGTGTTTGGGTAAATCTTGTCCTTGGCTGAGATCTGATTGTGTTGGGCAACTAATTAAACAGCTATGAGCTATCAAAGATCACCAAATGGCTCATTCATATGACATAATCCCAACATACAGTGGGATTACAGGCTGGATAGAGGTCTTTAAAACAGGAAACTTTGCACTATCATCAGCTGATTGTGCATAATAGAAACATTTCCTTCCCTTTTCTCTGGGGGATCAGTCAGCAAAAAAGTGCATGTGTGTGTGTGTAGAACTTTCCAGCAGAGGAAACTATTGCTTTATATATATATATTTATAAGTGATAGGAAGAGTTATGTTTATATTTATATTGTAATCAAACCAGGTTACTGTAACTGATTGCTGTAATATCTTTCATGTTATATTAAGGTTTATTTTGTTATCACACTTGGTTTCCGACCTGTGTGTGTGTATATGCACGACTCGCCACAAGGTGCCTCCCCCTTTTCTAGTTTTCATTCAATTGATGGCCAGGACTGGTACGCTTTGTCGGGAGTGACTATAAACTAAGCTAGGTCGGTGAGTGACTATAAACTAAGCTAGGTTAAATCAGGAATTAATGTTAATATGAACGAGTGTATAATTTCATTGGTTAATTCGGGTTTGTTTTGTGTTTGCATTGCAGGTTTACAACCTAACTAAATGTCACTAAGTAAGTAAGCCCGCTCTCTCTGCCTGGTTGACGTATTTTGGGAGAGCAGCTACCATTTCTCTTTTCGTTGGTGGTTCATCGGCATACAACACTTTGCACTTCACCACACTCACACAACCACGTCTACACTACTGATAATAACACTGACACACCTCCTTTTGGTAGCCCGTTTTGTTGTTAGCTTGTTATAAATAAATATCTTTCTTTATCCTGTGTCTTCTCGCAGTCTTTTGTTATGGCTAAGAGCCAGGCCATGACATGTGGGTAGAACAAAGAAAGGTAGGTGTGTATGCATCATTAGATTGGATTCCAAATGAACTTTGTGTGCACGTATCCTGATTGCATCCTCTTAACCATCCACTTCCCCTCTTTCTCTTCCTTTTCCAGGTTTATTTAAGCAACAAGTGACGCTTAGTGGGACAGGAATTGTTTTAGGTGCCTTTTTATTTTCTACATCATATAAAAATGTCAACATGTCATTTTAGGATTCTCTCTTTCAGTTCCATATTTTGCTATGTTACAGGTTCTCTGTAATTAACCTATAACTATACTTTCCAAGGGGAACGGTAACTTTTTCAGTTTTTTAAAGTTACATTTGAATGATATGACACAATGTATCTGCCCACAAATTTCCATTTCAGATGCTTGCTATTGTTGATTGGCACGTTTTGTCATTAGTGGAAAAAATAACATCAGACAAAACAGTTTACCTCAGTTATAAATGGCGCCGCATAAGCTACTTCCCAGAGGCGAAAGACAATGGGGAAAGCAGGAGGATGCACTGAATAAACTATGAGAACAATCCATTAGCTATTGGACTATTAACTTTACTTTGCAGAGAGACAGAAAGAGGATGCAGGTTTTTTTATTTATATACAGAGGGTTAACAAAATAAACAAGTTAGTGCAGAAGAGAACCACTTTTTGTTGATATGATTGTGCAGGGTAATGACAGTGCTTTAAGGTAATGAACCTGATGATTTCAACAAAACTTATCCCATAAATGTGTAGCATTATGGAAATGACTAAATCACATGATGTTATAGCCTGCTATACAACGCTACCTCTTACCTCGTGGAATGGGGATTAGCCTACAAATTGAATTTTGTAGCAATAAGTCAATAATATTGCACATCAACTTTGGACTTTCAACAGTAGAATGTAATGTCAGAGCAATAATTAATAAATAATTAAACATAGTATCATACTTTATTTAAATGTAGACTTCATGCAAAGGCAAAAAGAGGCTTTAATAAGACAGTGAACATAAAACATGTAACTGTAATATAATTGCAGGATTAAAAAAAAGAAGCTACATTTAATGTTAAAAAATACAGGGATAAAAGTGAAATTGAAAGTGAACACATGCCAAGAAAATCCCCACTTAGCACATACACATCTATGATTTATGTAATTGGGAAGTCATACTGAAAATAAATCAAAAAACTAAAATATGGTTTCGTTATGATACAACATGTATAGTAAAGAGAACCTTTTAGTGTCAATGTCTGCATAAACACCTTTCTGCAAGTGAAGGTCACACAATGGTGTTTGAGTGTTTGACAACCAAACATGTGAGAAGGGCTTCATAAAACTTTGAAAAAATGTTTACTTTGTGAGCATTTTCCACAATTAACATTCAAACTATGGTTATTTACAAAAATACTGTGTTTAAAAAAAAACATGCCCCTTAAAGCAGGTCAGCAGCAGAGCTAGAGCAAGCAGGTCTTCTGTTTACATTATAACAATATCTTTCCAAGGTCACGTCCCTCCCCTGACACACACACACACACACACACACACACACACACACACACACACACACACACACACACACACACACACACACACACACACACACACACACAGCACCCAGTAGTCTATCTTATGAGCTCTCATCTACAAAAGCTGAAATTATCCAAAGCTGTTGGACTTGATAAACATCTCCCAGGGTCTGCAGCTCCTGTCTCACCTTTACTGTACAGACCCTTACAGGTTCTACCATCTCTCACATTCTGTTTAGTCTGGCTCTTTCTACCCCCCCCGTCGTGCTGCTGTATTTAGTTTCCTCACCCCCGTAGCCTCTCTCACCTCTTTGAGTGGTTACATAACACATAATCGGTGCCATTCATTGGCTCACACAGCTCCTTTTTACTGATCCAATCTCGCACTTGTAATAGCTTTTCAACTGCTGCACCATTTCCCTTAGGATACCAATCTCTACCTTTCAAAATTTGAAACTGTGGTCTTGTTATAGACCAGATGACATCTGACCACTGCACTCTTGACTGAAACACGTTGCAGCATTTAGCTCTGCCACACCAGTTTCCTTCAAACAAGCTGGAGGTTTTTCTCACCAATATTTGTTTTCTCTTGAGATATCTGCACAGATGCAAAATCTGGAAGGTCATGTAGAGTTTGTCCTGATTGATGATGTCCACGGTTGATTTATCGTTGTTTTCTCCCTTGAGTATCCAGACTATGCAGCATTTCTTTGGGAAAAAAAACAACAGTTTATGTTACATAAAACCTCCCCCTCATGGGCTTCAAACTGCTTTTTGGTATGTACAGCGGAGTTAGTGTTTGACCCTATAGGCCTGTGCAGAAACATAATGTCCCCCGTAATCATGACTCTCACACTAACTGAGTTTACAACACATTGTGTATTTTGATTGAAACTTTTATATGAATTCATTAATTCAGACTTGTTTATGTACTTAAAAGGTCGGCTAGATACACAAAACAAACAACAACAACAACAACAACATCTGAAGCAGCCACGTAGGCTACTGTCGGACGTGTTGTGGAAGGGAGTTCCATAGTGCGGGAGCAGGGCAGCTAAAAGCCCCAGCACCCATGGTGACTAGGCGTGGGCATAGGCGGCGCCAGGGTAGGGTAGCCAAACCAAGAATTGTGTTAGCCCTACCGTTAGCCCTACTATAAAACACACTAATATTCAATGAGTCAGGCCCACTTGAGGGAAATTAAACAACACGAAGGGAGATCAATTTGCTATAGATTTCAAATAAATAATGAATGAATTAAAATACAAGTCAGTAGATGTTTGCCTGCTGCGAACACGACTGGTCTTGCTTGGGGTGAAGTCGTCCCGCCGTACTCTTACCATCCATTCGGCTCTCACCGACACATCCACTGGAAAGCTATGGAAGCTTATAGTACTGTTGTACCTCGACGAATTCGTACAAACTGGTACACAACAATGGAGTGCGGTCTTTTTCACGCGTTGATATGCCAACCGCCTCTCTTTCACCCGAAATCCACTCATATTTAAACTGTCAATCCAATTATTAGCAGCTACTCTAAACTAGCGTCTCCAATCTCCACAACAACACAACCTACCGGAAGTAGTCGAGCGTACACTCAACACACGGAAGTTAACCAGAAGTTCTATGGTGCTCGTAGCCTATTAAGCTCAGGTCAAACTTTATCACGGATACATTTGTTTTTCAACGTCGTCGGACGGAACAACAGATGGCGGTGGCGGGCGTGTTGGATAAGGACACACCTTTGACACCTGCAGGGGAAGACCACTCCGGTCCCGCGTCTTCCATGTGTTCCAAGGCCGGACGAAGATGAGCAAAAAGAAGAGGAGATGGAGCAGATGGAGCAGGAGGAAGAGGACGAGGAAAGGGACTGGCATGGCCACAGCCAACCACTGCGGGCACGGACATGATGCTAATGCTACCACTGACATTAGCCAACAACGCAGGGATGGACCGCGGCGCCTCTTCAGGAAAATGTACCCTTCAAGGTTAATAGGTAACCAGCAGAGATCTTTCAATGCTGCCTGGTTTGGCACATACCGCTGTATGGGTTAGCCCCACCGTAGTTGAACCAAAAAAAAAAATACTCTGGCGCCGCCACTGGGCGTGGGGTGGGGACGGTTAGCAGGCCAGCAGAGGAGGGAGAAAGAGGGGGTGTACTCCTGTAGTAGGTTGTAAGAATAATCATTGTATTATAACAGAACATTAAAGATATAATTCACTGTTTCTCGAAGGACCGGATTTTTGTACTTCCGGTCGTACCGGATGTTATTGTTTTTAGCCTCAGTTAGCATGTAGCTAACAGTGTTATCGTATATATGAGGGAGGGAGAATGATGCGTGGAGTTACATACTAAACACACCACCTCTCACTCATTGAAGCTGCAATAATACTCTGACGTGTTTAATAACCAATTAACCTCAAAATAATTATATAATAGAATATCCCCAATAAGGGGAAGCATCATGCCTACATCAACAGATGGCGACAGTGACTTCATAATGGGGCTAAGCAGATCGTGCCCTGGACCAGCCTCCTACGACGTCAGCCAATGGAAGAGACGGGGATATGCCCATGTGACGACAAGGGGCCAACAGGATCTGGCCCCCGCCACCAACCAATGAGAGGAAACAAGACCGGAAGGACCAGAGAGTAGAAATGTGTGATGTAAACAGAAGATCGAGACCTTTTTTCTCCACGCTGCTGGTAGACAGCCAAGTGCTTCAACGTGGACTGTGGATCAGTGGCGTGGGGGAGGACCGCAGCTGTGTTTCCTTTGTGGACTTACTGTGCCGTTATGTTAACAAATATTGTTATACTTTCGGGAGAAGCTTCTTGGTCTATTTAAGACCAACTCTTGGTCCTCAAACAAAGAATATTCTTAACAAGGTCAGGAGACCCCCGGCTGAGTGGCAGGTTAGCTGGTTAGCCAGTTAGCTGGTGAGAAGGGACTATGAACTGAGACAGGGCAGCCTCCGTGGTGCCGATGGAATACTGTAGAAAACCCTACTGCCTATATATGGTCTTGCTGGAGACGGGGCTTAGCTTCCACCTACAAAGCCACACCTGATCTCATTAAAGGCCTTAATCAGCCCTGCTGAGTGTCCTTCCTGTGCCTGAAGCAGCATGCGGTCCGTCATCTGCTCTCCTCACAATTTGACTGTCTGATGCATTCTTTGATCAACTTTCTTGTGTTGGAAATTAAGAGTTAAATGCCTTTCATCTCTGGTCCTGACATCCCCATGTGGGAGCTCTCGAGTTCCAGGCACCTTAAACTCCTCCCCCACATCCCCATGTGGGACATCCCCAGTTTCAAGCAGTGCCTCAAGCTGATCTCCCCATATTCACATTGGCCTTCCCACATTTCCCGTTTGGGTCCTCCCAAGTCCAGGCCCTCAAGAGTCTTTTCCACGCCCAATTGGTCCCACCAGTTCCAGGCATCAACTCCTCACCCCCATGTGGTTCTCACCAGTACCAGCCGCGTCAAGCTTCCGTCCCCAGATAAGGCCTCTAAGCTCTCCCACCCCACATCCCCCCTACGGGTACTCCCCCACACATCCTCCCGCTGCTGGTCTCGCCCATTCCAGGGGCCTCTTCCCCCACATCCTCATGTTGGTCCCCACAAGTTCCAGATGGCGCAAGCTCCTCCCTGACAAACCCTCATGTGGGTCCTCCCAAATTCCAGGTGCCTCAAACTCGTCCCCCACATCCCCATGTGGATCCTCCCAAATTCCAGGGTGCCTCAAACTCGTCCCCCACATCCCCATGTGGGTCCTCCCGAAATTCCCAGGTGGGCCTGTAAAGTCTTCCCCACAGGATCCCTATGTGGGTCCTCCCCAGTTCTAGGCGACTCAAGCTCCTCCCCCACATCCCCATGTGGGACCTCCCCAGTTCCAGGCGTCTCAAGAGTCCTCCCCCACATCAACTTTATTGTCAGACCAATGCTGTCACGATCAGCCTTTGTATTTCATTTGGACGTGTCATGCATTGCCTGTTTTCCTGTTTTATTTTGGAAAGTGTTCACCCCCACCTGTGTTTGCTTCCTATCGCTGTGTTTTCCCTCCTGTGTGATTACTGATTCTGTTCACCTGGTGCCTTTGTGTTTTTCATGCCCTGCCCAGCTCTGCTTATCCAGTTCAGTTTTTTTTTTCGGTTCTTGATTCTTTACGCTTACCGGTACTAGGGAGAGAGAGTTTTGGTCTGTTCGTTGTAAATTTGGTGGACCTTGATTAAAGGTCATTTTTAGTTTAAACTGTTGTCTCTGCTGCACTTGGGTCCAACCTGCTCTACTCAAACCTGACAAATGCATTTTGTGGTTGATCAGGGTCATCATAAAACAAATAATAAAGAACCTATAAGATGTGTGAAGCAAATATAAAAAAATAAAAATAAAAGGTGAAAAGAGAAAGCACAATAAAGAACAATTCATACAAACAAAGCAGGCAATTGGGGACCCACATTCAGAGGGGTTTGGTTAAATAAGATCAACAATAACTCCAAAAAACGTAATTTGCTTCTTGACGACTCTGTGGGTTTGGTTGCATCAGATCTGATAGGCAGCAATGATCGTCATCATGATTTTGCTAAATCCTGATTGGTGCACAGAAATATGTGACATCATTCAGTACAAACCACTTTAATCCAGATAATCTCTTTTCTGCAATCAACAAGAACAGTTTGAAATGTGCTTAATATTATTTGCTCACAAGAAACAATACGATTATAGTAAGAAGCTGGTTGAGAATATACAGAGACTTGCATTTTTGAAACACACCAGCAGTCCTAACAGAATCAATAAGCGCTCTGCAGACACCCACCTTCCATGTCCTGCCTTTTATATCCACCTTTTCATCTTCCCCCCGTTTCATCTCGGTGGCAGCATGAATCATCACAGCTACACCTCTGTGTCACTTTGTCCCAGAAAACTGGGCGCCAAAGAACTGCCTCAGTGTGAAGGCTGTGTTTCAACACCAACCTGATTCCATTAATGTGTTCAGGCTTTGTTCATTAAAGAGATCATTTGAGATTGTCGCAAGATGGCACTGTGGCGGACATGTTGCCCTTTGAGGGTGAACAGACTGTCATTAGGGCCACGCCACGAGCCCCAGGAAACCGGCATGTGTTGCTATTTATAGAGCTGTCTCACAGAGTCAATAGTGTAGTGTTAATGTGCCCCTTGGGGGAAAAGGGTGGCCTGTTTTAATGACTGCTTCTCATGTTTAGCAGCATGAGATCCAGTGTCACATTTCATTGTAAAAGTCTGCGAGTATAATAATAAACTAATGTCATAGTTATAAACATGAGTCATTTTATTTATTGAGTGGACTGTACGAAGAGAAAACAATGTGTGTTACTGTACTTGAAATATGTCATCAAGACCTCCACTAGTGATTTAAGGATTGCCGCAAAGTTGGAACGAGGCCCCTGTGCTTATGTAATACATTGACTTTTTTTACAATCCTACAATTGCTTCCATATATTCCCTTGACTAGGCTTCATAAAAAAATAGCTGGCTTGCCCCTGTCATTGCCCTCCATCTTTGAGCTGGTCAAACTGCAAGTAGGTCAGGGAGCACTGGGAGCGTTTGAAATGCCAAGAGCGGCACACAAACACCAATCTCAGCACTTCAGTTTAGACATTTTTCTTCTGTTGTGTGTTTCCCCCTTTTAATGACTTTGTCTGATCTCAGTACGTGTATTATTACAATGGCTATGCAGCTCATAAGGGAATAAAAATAATTGAAGACACTGACCTCCTGATTCTTAAAATAAACTCAGACGGGAACAGTAGAATTGAATGAGTCTTTTAATGAATATAAAGCAGGTTCTAGAATGTCCTTTTTCAATGTCCTTCACATGCATAAGATTCATTTGGTGCAAACCTACAGTAAACATATTGTTTTTGTTCCATCAGTGGCTTCTGTTGGGCTCTTTACTTGTTGTATGATGTTTCTACAGTGGGAAAAGAAAAGTGTGCACATGAGCTGAGCCTGTGCTATCTTTACATGTCCTCTCCTCATGACACATTTATTTCCCCTATCAACCTAGATGTCACCTTTGCCAAATACTCAGGAGTGGCCCCGTCATTATGCCAATGAGCCTTCAGAGTGTAATGCATTGCTTTAAACAAGCAAACATAATATATCAACCAGTAAAGATGAACTTTAACAATATTTGTTACTTTTATTGTTACTGAAAGTCTCGCGTAACCTTTGCAGCTGGTTTTAGTGTCAGATTTTCTCTCTCACTCGAGACATATCAGGTGCAGCCCCCCGTTTGAACTGTATCCAGTACTGAGTGCTAAGAGATCCACAGTAGTCTGTCACATTCAGCTCTTCAGCAGTCGAGCAACTGCTGTCTGCTGCAGCAAAATGTTCAGACTGACTCATCTGATCCCTGTGATGCAACCCTGAGCGTGCCAGGATTCCCTGTACAGTGTAGGCCACAGATTCCTGTGACCTTTGCAGTATGTATTTAAACAATAACTACATTGGAAACAGTTGTTCATGACAGTAAATACGCTACTGGGCGGTGGTGGCGAAGTCCATAGGGGGTTGGCCTGGGAACTGGAAGGTCACCAGTTCAAGTCCCCGAAAGACCTAGTGCCACCGTGGTGTCCCTGAGCAAGACACTGGTTACCTACACTGCTCCCCGGGCGCCGTACATAATGGCAGCCCACTGCTCCTAACACTAGGATGGGTCAAATGCAGAGACCGCATTTCGTTGTCCTAGTACTTGTACTCTGTGCAATGACAATAAAGTTGAATCTAATCTAATCTAACCTACTTAACACAAATTGTACACCAACCAAATAACATATTTTGATGAACAAGGGTTTTTGTTTATTTTATGAATCATTTATATCATTTTTTCCTGTGTTTTCCCGGGTTTTGGTAATGCAGTGCGTATAGAAACAATCAAAAATGGTACTCATGATCTCCAATGATTATGATACTTATTATAAGATAATAAAGACAAGTTAAAATATACTTTATTGATCCCAAAAAAGGAGCAATAACTGTAATCTGTAATTATGAAACTGGGAAACAGGTTGAACTTTTTTTATTCAATCCGGATGAGAAGAAGGGTCTTGGTTGATTGAGGCAATACCCTAACAACAATGAGTGGTGTCATATAAAACGTAGGTGACACAAGAGATTTTGGTTTTAGTTTAATTGTAATACAAATCTTAATAACACATTTATGCCGCAGTTGATTGTTGGGTCCATTGTTCCCACACATGTTCTCTCTCATGATTTGACATTTATAGCTCATAACTCACTAAAGAAAAGTAGAACAGTACACTATAATGTTAGGGCTAATTTATCTTCAGCATCCAATGATTTACCTTTCTTATCGCCGTGAAATTAAACAATCATTCATTTAGCTTCAATGTGTTATGTTGTATTCACAGTGATCAGGCTTTAGATACAGCGACAGGGAAGTAAGAGTTGCAAGCTTTGACTCTGTGAAGACTTTAAAAGGCATACATGTACATCTTTACTCATGACTGATCAAAAGGCACTTTGGTGATGACCAGCATATCTTAATAAACAAATTTTTATCTCTTGGTTTTGATGATTTTGCATAGGCTGGAAATACTGAGGCTTAATTTGGTAGGCTAATGAATAAAAACCAATATTCATCCTTGATCTGTGTTCATCTGTGACCTCAGTCTGTCCATTTCTGTATCTTTGGTTTGCTTGGACATCACACTTACCTAACATCGAGTCCTATGCATTTTATCAATATAGGATTCAACAATTTAACACAACAAAGAGAAATGACTAGTCTTGTTGAACAACACTTGCATTCAACTTGTTTCGTAGGTGTACTGTACAAAGACAGAAATCACAACGTGCAAACAGTTCGTATTATGGAAGAAACAAATGCATTACAAAAACCCAAAGGATAATAAAGGTGTTGCCAATTAAAAAAGGGTCAAGCAAGCTGTTAACATAAATCATGTCCTTGCAAAGCTGACATAGCCAACGTGTTTAAAAAAAAGTTGACTATTCACACATCTTGCAGACATGAAGCAACATTAAAGGTCACCTATTATGCACAATCCACTTTTTCTGTGTTAAGAGATTCAGAAAGTTTCAGGAAAAAGATTCCCTCTCTTTTTCTCCTGATCCATTTAGATAAAAACTTGCCTGGAAATTAGCTGATCCGATTTTGGACACTTGGTGATGTCACAATGTTTTTTGGGGTTGTGCAACCATTAGCAAATAACCAACCATGGTAACACACGCCGACCTTATCACCAGAATCTCCTCCTAGAGCGCCATTGTGTTTTTTAAACCAATCATCTCACAGAGGGGCGTGGCCAGCAGCAGCTCATTAGCATTTCAAGCTACAGACATAGAATCAGCACTTGTATAACAGGGCTGAAACAGAGGGGTTTGTGGCATGCTACAATGCACGATCTGTTTGGTATTTGGAGCCAAACACTTCAGAGACATGTTTTGTATTTATCTGAGACCTAATTGTTGAAACTATTATAGGGGACCTTTAACATTTAATGGGAGTCTTGTTTCTAGCCACCCGGCGAATGCAAGATGAATATTCATTCTCGTGTAGCGCTGTTTTGATGCACTGAAATAACCCACGTCATCGTGAGCAAGGGCAGGTAGTGTAGTGCAAAAAGTGACAAAGTCTGCATAAGGAGGATGTTGGAGTGGAAAGGTTAACACCCAGGAGACCACTGTTCGTGACTGGTGATAAACCAGAGGTCAACTTTGAGTTATTTGTAACAATTTCTTCCAAAAAAATTCCCAAACTACAGTGTTTTCTGAGAGGCTGGACATTGGTAAGAAAATGACAAACATATTTTTTCATGACATATCATAAGAACTGTTGTAAAAGAATAGATGAATAAAAAAGCAAACATTATCGCAGCTGCTTGGTACTACATTGTAGCCTACAGTTCAGATAAGAAATAGCACCAGTACATTTTGTACTGCTAGGTTGTTTGATGTGCAGATTTCTCCATGTACTGTACACTTAGTTTGTTTATTCACCTGATACATTTTAGACTGTCCAAAGTAATTACTAGCTTAAAATAATTACACAGAAACAAGTACATCCTGTGCCTTTGGAGGAAGCCACCTACACACAAACATAGAGACATGCAGGCCCCAAAACACTCAAGATACCAATCTGACGGCAGGGATTGGATGGAAGAGTGGCTTGAAAAACATCGGACATGGGCAATTATCATGTTCAGCACCCTCCCACAACAGCAAATGGCTCTGACCCCGCTGTCCTCTCCCTGAGCCCGTAGGCTTTCCTGACAGACGGACTCCCAAAATACTCAAACTGAATCCAGATGATTCATTTGGAGCAACTGGATTGGGGACACTGTTTTATATAATCAGAGAGGGTTACGTTACTGAAGAAAAGAAGTATAACTCTGTGTAACTCTAATACTTCATTTTTCTCTTTTCAAACCAAAGCAGTGACAGATATTTATTAGTGTTGGATATTAAGCCTGAAAACTCAGGGAAACTTAGGGGGAAACGTAGCACTGTAATGGTTACGCATTTCTCCCAAGAGCCACTGTAGAACAATGATAAGAAGGATCTGGTAAATGTTGAAGTGGAGAGTTTTGCTTTCTTTAGGGTTCTCTTGTGTATACTTGAGGTGAACATTTTTTTTGAATAGGAAATCCCGGAAGGTAATGCCTTCCCACATCTGGTCCGTGTATGTTCACTGACAGCCGGTTAACTTGATAAATAATGGTGGTGGTCTGCGCAAGCCTTTTCAAAGGGCGTCAATTTCCAAAATTAAATTCCAAAGAACTCCTAGACACAGATTGGATTTCTTCTGTTTTCCTGACAGAGATTAAATTATGTAAGGCTTAACATAATCACAATTTGTATTTAAACTAGATTTCACCACTGAGCAAGTGGATTAAAAAGGGCTCACAGGCCCAACAGAGCCAAACAACAAGAGTAACAGTGCCAACAAACTACATTTACATCAAAACAGCACACCAGTGTTACTGAAAATATGTTGTATTGATTATATAAGTCTCTGCTAATGACCATACATAAAAAAAACTGCGTTGTTCTCAAAAGAGAAGATGGATTTAACGTGAAGGTTATTTCCATCTGCAGCAGGAACACACATAGCAACCAAGAGACACTAAAAACACAACACAGTCTCCATCACACTAACAATAGCAATGCATATATGAATTTTGATCATTTATTAGATGTATGCAAGGACATTGAAACACTGTCTAAATGCAGCACTGTCTGTTGACTACTAAAATCCTGGACATTTGCCAATATTTCAGTGACTTCACCACCACGCGTTATGTTAAACATTGCACCATGTACGCCAGAGAAGTATGTACAACTGCCGCCGCCTGTACGGAGTAGATAAATCATTCCACACACGTTATACTGTACACACCATACGTAAGTACTGTATACATATACTGTCTTTCCTCAGCTGTTCTGTAGTCTTCAAATATTAGACACCCTGCATGCAAAAGATAAGGGATGTTTACTATGAATAGTCTCAAATACATCATGCCCCTTAGTTTCACCATGCAGAGCACGTCTCCTATGCACAGTTTGTCATTGTCAAAAGAGAGAAGTGGTCCGGAGTGCAAGGAGGTCTTTGCTATTCACCGGACACATTCACAAAAAAATGAGCAGCAGAGCTGGGGGGGTGGAGAGAAAACTGGGCTTTCAAAGGAAAACTGAACCAGAGCACATGGCTGAGGGAGGAACTCGCTGGGTTCATATGCATCTGAATGAGCGAGAGACTAACCCGGTTTAGGCTGTGAGCCTTGACGCTTCTTTTCAGACTGACAGAAAAGAACGGTCCAGCCATGGACTATTGATATTCCATTCATGTCCTTGGGTGCTTGTCCCTGAGGGGATTTTCAGCTCTCAGCAGATGCTTCACACACAGCATCACCAAGGAAGCTATTGTACTAACGCATGGAGGTTCATCGGTCATCACTAGCAAAAAAGCAGGCCCCTTTTTCAAAAGATTCCCCAAACACAAATAATAATTCTACATTTCCTCATCAGTGGCGGACAAACACTGTAAAATAAATTTGACTACTGTTTCGCTACGCCGTAACACAGTCATGCGTTTTCTTTGGTCGTCTTGTGATTGAAAATGTAAAACTCAATAGGGTAAAACAATGGCACATATCCTTATTTGCAGCGAATATTTTGTATACACAGATAAAATATAATCTGCTCCTAGTAAAACTGCTTTTTTGTGGGAAGACATAACCATTACTCATATAGACGTTTATATTATTTATCTTTCCTTCAACTACAATAGGGTGAGCTTTGAGAATTCTTGCAAACAATGGACGCTGGTAAGTATGCAAATATGCAAATCGTTTATACATGTAGCTCATTATTCAAATGTTACACATCTCAAGATAAAATTATCCATGTGTATATGTTGGAAAATTGATCAAAAAAATCAAAAAAATCAAGTTGAAATAAATCCAATGTAGGAAACGATGGGTTGATGCCTCTAAATTCTTACTGATTTTTACAGCGTATGGAGGTCTGGTGAAGCTGTGGGGGGAATCTTAAAATCCTTTGTTTGCTGCTTCAGCCCACTCACACCCCCCCAATAGGAGATGAGCAGGTGGCAGGTGGTGGAGATGTAAAGCTTAAATCGTTATGCCGTACAGCATGCAAAGACGAGGGCTATAGATTTCTACTAGCCTAATCTTAGTACTTTACACTGCAAATTGAAGGGAAATTGAGGGAATTGTGTGTCACAGTAGGCTGCCTCTTGTGCTTTCAGGAAGCATACAATGGAGAGCTGGCCTTGTTTCTGGGCCTCCGATTTATAGGGCACACAACTATGTTATTTGAGGGGAGACTTGGCACATGCGGTGTCTATACTGAATCCCCCACACCTGTTATTTCTGGCTTCCAGCTACCCATCTCCCCCTGGTTTACTGGCAAGAAGTTCTATGAGAGCCAGACAAAAGTCTATCTGTGTGCTTGTGCTGAATTTCTTTGGGGACTAAATGGAGGAGGAACATAGTGCTGTCTTGTTCACTGCAGAGCCTTATTTATTTTATTTGGACATCAGGTACTCTGTTTCATATAAATGCCCTTCCTGGGGTGACATGGTCTGTCAGGAAGAGCATCTGTTGAAATTATAAGTGTTCAATCGTTTTCAACAAAAGGCTGCTTTCACTTTTTTTCTGTTGTTTTTCCAATTTTGATATGCTCCTACAAACATTTACTACAGTGGGACTGCAGCATTATTTAATTTAGGATTTTAAAGAGTCTTCTGATGGTTGAACATAGAGCCATTATATAAGTTACCATATGGTGCATGCATTTTTTAAAGACTACTGATGAGTTATGGCTTGGAGAAATGAACAAAAGTGGAGAACACTGATGACTGCAGGCCATCGGATGGATGTTCATCCTAGAAAATGATGGATGATTTCCTTTTGTTTTATTCAATCCCTTTAATAACATGCAGCATCAGCAGCCGTGTCATGATACTGGTACAACGATCTTATAAATCCAAAGCTTAAACATAGAAATGTGTGAGCTGTAGCCAGAACACCTTTTTTTCAAAAAATCTGTAAGTAATAAAATAAACATTATTTAATAATGATGTTGTCCAAAGTGTATCAGTCTTCCATGTTTCCTTCCCTTTTTTTCCATAACTCCCAACACATGATATTTAAAGCCCTTTTTTGAATTCTCATTTCATGCTCTTTGTCTCCTCACTGCTGATTTCTAAACATAATCGGTTGAGCAAATCACAACAGCCAGCCAGCTAACCAATCAGAGCAGCCTGGGCTCTGGTTTCAGACCAAGAGGGTGGAAAGAGCTGCTGCAGCACAGGCAGTATGAGAAAAATAAAACACATACAGAAGCACAAAACACAAATGTGAACCTGAAAATGGCCATAATATGCCATCTGTAATATCTTTAAAAGCTTCATTTAGAGTAATGCCGTTTGTGTAACACATTCAATTAATTTATTGACATACATCTTTAATTGATGGAACAGCTCTTTACACTGGACGCCCGCAGTTCATCTGACACTGGAATCAAATATTTGAGCAACCCTGAATTACTTCAATATAATAATCCATGCTTCATTTTAAAATCTGCTGGTTACATAAACAACCAACCAACAATGCACTTTGTGTTTATGTAACCAACCCCCAAGCTATTAGCCTACAAAATATCTATTAACTCACTGCTCTTTAATTCCACAACTCCAGATTTAAAACTGGAGTTCTTTACCCCTGATAAACTGAACAAAGTGACATATCGTGAAAATATCGCTCGTCCAGAAATCGTAACTCTAAAAATGTATTATTATTAGTATTATTATTATCAATAATAATAATAATAATTTGAATTTATATAGGGCCTTTCTAGGTACCGAAGGCTGCTTCCCATTTTGTGAGGACAGAAAACAAATAAACAAACACAAAACTAGGGCAAATAAAAGAATAGAAAAGAAGTAAATAAAATATAAAACAAAAATGGAAGTTGTGGTCGAAGAACGGGGGACTAAGATGAGTTAGGTGGTCAAAGGCTATGGTGAAGAGGTGGTATTCATGCCATGTCAACATGTTTTCCCATCTGATCATTGAACAATGTTTCTAATCTAATTCTCTTGCCGAAAGGATTGAGGCCCTTCAGCTTTACAGTCAGAGGTGAAAATTGTAATCTTATTAAAGCTGTCTGCAGATATTTAACGGTCAGTGAACACGCGTGTGACCGTTCACAGTGAGAATTTGGATTAGAGCTGTTGCGTGCTATATTGAGATGAGGTTTAATTTAAAGGAAGGATCTAAAGAGTGACCTTGACACATTACAGAGAGTGAGAAGGCAGTGAAGGAGTGTTAGATCAGGTTGGATTCCAAAGAAGCATAACAAAGCCTCAGGTGCAAACCACCCCTGAATTAACAGCATTAAAATCATAAATGCAGACCTTTGTTCATTCATAAGCATCTTAAGGTTTGAGCAGAAGCAGGAAGTAAGCTGGTGTAATCCCTTTCACCCTAAAAACAGAGTATTGTTGTGACTCAAAATATTAGCCTCTGAAACAATGATTGAGCTTGTAGGGGTAAAGCAAGTTGACCCTTATTTATTGGATATTCATTATGTTTGTGTCATTTATTTATATGCTATTGGAAAGTATTTTTAACTCATTTGGATTTTGAACAAAGACATATACTTTGTAAGCTGTGGACATAAAGCATTTATTAGTTTTTAATGTGAACAGACACGACCGCCAAAAATGACACACAGCAGGAAAGAAATGCTGAATGTCAGACCGAAATAACTGACCTTTTTACTCTTTGTGTCAAATAACACAAACGTTGAATCATGATCTGCTTAGTCTCCCAAACACAGACAATTCCCATTCGATATTTCAGATCAACATGTTATACGTCTTTTATTTTGTCTATACAAACACCTGTCTCTGCAACCCATGACCCCATGAACTCAAGTTGTCACTCCATGCACTGTGTGATGTACAAACAGATACACGATCATTATCCATGAACACCTCAGTCTGTTTTTGACAAACCTGTTCCCTCGTCTCTGTCTGTATTTGTACATCAGATTGATGTGTGGGTTTCAAACACATTTTGTCTGGTTGCGTAAGGATGCTGGTCGATGGCTCCCTCCCTGGCGCTCACTGGGGAGGAAGTGTGATGGCAATCAGCTGGCCTATTACTCCGTCTGTTTTCACTTCAAATGATGAAGGCATTTCTGTTTGCTGTGCCAACATGGAGATACAGTCAGTATCTTGAGCAGGTCAGATCAGATGGCCTGTTGGCATCCTCAAACGTCATACAAATGTCCTGTAAATCTATATGAAAGCTCATAAAAGCACTATTTTAAGCTGAATTATGAGCTGAGAACCCCGGAGCACTGTGTGTCAAAGCATTTCATAATGCGCATTCAAAAACTGAAATCAGGTCAGCAGGCTTGTGCTGCGGATTTGGGAATGGCATCTCAAATGAGGCACAGCGATAGAGAACAGCACCCAGCCCACCCGACTTCCTGATGTGTATGACAGCCCGATAATGAACTGCAATCATCAGAATCTGCAGAGGAATCGCAACAACGGCAGCAGAGAGGAAACTCTGATACGCTCTACAACATGTTTGATGATTTACAAGATGACCTCATAAAAGTCAAAATCATATCTTGAAATACTTGTAATTCATTGTGAACATGGTGCAAAGTAACAATGGTGCTGAAATGAAACAATCTCAAAGAGTTGATTTTCAGCACAGTATAATAAAATAAATAAACCTTAAAAATAAAACAGACATTTCTTGCAACCTTACTAATTGCAAGATTTAAAATAAGATAGAGTACCCCTTGAAGCTAGAAAGGACTAATCAGGGTTTCTCATGAATCCTGACGGACGTGTGAAATGCCTTTCCTTCCTCATACAACCTATGAAAGGTAGTTTGTTTTAAAGCTTTTGATTCCACTGTTACATTTGTGCATTGCTACAGTTAACGGCTCAATACATCTCCTTTACATTTGACATTTTTGAGGTAAATTCCATTGCATAAAGTTATAGTTACATGTGATCAGATGTGTTCAGGGTAAAATAAGCTGCGTTTAGAATGATAAGCTAAAATGTATATGACCAAGCAATAGTTTATTGTTTTTAGTTTCCTGTTTTCTTCATGGTTTATGGCTAGCATTGCTCTATAGCACCACTAGTGGTCATACGTTCCATAAATCCTGGTTAAACCATTTCTTGCATATCCATTTCGCCACGAGTTGCTTGTATGGTTGAAATATTAGCATTAGCAGTTAGCGACCTGTTGATGATCTTTTTTTAAAACAAGCTTGTGCACATGAATTAAGGATTAAGGAATATGTTCCACCTAAAACTAAAGCATTTGTGGAGAAATATGCTGGAAAGGGAAGGGAGATTCTGCCCATAAACAGCCTTATCTTCCTCTCTCTTCCCGCCTCCTGTTAAGCCTCCCATCCACTCACACACACACACACAAACATACTTGCATCAACATCCCACAGATTTACAGCTTTGAACCCTGAGGTCTTTGTCGTGTCCAGCGATTTGTCAGATTTACACAGAAGCTGTCATTTCGTATTCTCTTGTACAGCCGCCAGGCCTGCGGGCTAGGGACTGTTAGCTGACACTTCAGTTGCGTTCAGTTTTTGCTACACTGCACAAGCACGCTGCAGTATCTCTTGTAGAGCATCCGCCACTGTTATTGTCACAGTGCTAGCTTTAAACAAGGTAGGGTTTAAATATCTTCAATAATGTGAATACTGACACTGAAGATAAATAACTATTAACATGACCGACTCAGATTAATTCGATTAACCTTACACTTGCCACACTGGAAGATCTACCGGATGTTTTTGTGCTTTATGAACCAAATGTGTAGAGTATTGAGAGTGGACCCCTATTAACTGTAACAACACTGAAAATCCTGCTAGCAACCTTACATTTAAGAACAAATGCAGAAAGAGGTTAAACATATACTGCAGGGGTGTCCAAACCTTTTTCCCTGAGGGCAACATACAGAAGGGGCTGGGCCACTCACTACAGTAGAGGTGAGGTACAGTACATTGCCTTAGTGTCAAGGTCTGTTTATTTTTCAGATTTATTTTGAAATGTATTACCTCTTTGTTTCTTTCCTTCCTGTCTTTAGTTTCCCTCCTGTGCCTGATTGTCTGATTGCGTTCACATTCTGCCCCTGTGTTTCACCTCCGCTCCCCAGCTGTATCTTGTCTTGTGATTAAGCTTGTGTGTATTAAGTTTTGCCTTCCCTGGTGCTCACGTTGGTTCGTCGTCGTTCCTATGTTTGTCCCTGCCGGTTTTTGTCAGATCCTACCTCTTCCGTTTTCCGTTTTTTCTTTTAAATTATTCTTGATACTTGAAAATGCTTTAAGAAAAAAACAGCCTACATCACAGCTCTCCGTTGGTTGACAGCCCATCCCTTAAAACAGAAGCCTCAGATGGCTTATCATAATGGGAAATGGAGGGTCTATTTCACGCTTGTTATTTAAATAAGTTATTGGGCTTTTTTCTAATTTGTTAGACCATTTTTTCAATTTGAATTGACTGAATTTATCTTAGAAGTGGGTGTACCAACACATAAATGCAACTGTGTTATATATTTGTACATATATATTTAAGAAGTACAATATAAGACAAGCACAAGCTTCATTTGTGAGCCATATTCCATTATGCTTTTTCGCGACGGCCATTTATTTGATAAACCTCACACTTGCTTCGCTGGAAGATGTTCAGGATACTTTTGTGTGTTATGAACACAATGTGTTTGGGATTGAGAGGGGACCCTATTAACTGTTACACCACTGAAAGGCATGCTAGAAACCTTCCATTTAAGAACAAATGCAGAAAGAGGTTAAACATCTACTGGATCCAAACCAGTTCACTCTTGTGTATTGCGTGCAGTATTGGAGCTTTTATTCCTATCATGCAATTTTCCGCAGCAAAGGAAGTTTGGCATGAAATTGTAGATTTCCACTTTTGAGGGCATAAAGAATTTGATATAATTGATATTGATTATGTTCATATATCACTGACCACTCACTGCTTCTGTGTAGTAATGGTTAATGGTTTACCAGCTTAACCTTGTTGACAGAGTTAATATGTGACAGTAGAGACAGTGAGATCTCTGGTTATATTTTTTGGATATTCTATTTCTTTTGTTGAGCAACTGTCTATATGTTTCCAAAACTGTTATCAAGACACAAGGAAATACATTGTATCTGATGCTCCACTGGGCGCGGCTGTCTCTTGTCTGCTCTAGACTTCTGGCACCATGTGTTGTCTCTCTGATAACATACACTCACTCTGATACCATACCGTATGTTCTTTTTGAGGAGAGGGAAAAACCGCCCCATACTGTAACCCATAAACAAACTGGTAAATATAAACAAATTTGCTTTATTTAATTGGTACTTCATCAAGAAAAAAACTGTTACTTTAAGGTCCATCTTTAATCATGCTTTAAACGCATCTTCCTAAGCAGAAGGAATTTACTAGGTAGTAAAAAACAATGTATTTCCTTGTGTCTTGATAACAGTTTTGGAAACATATAGACAGTTGCTCAACAAAAGAAAGAGAATATCCAAAAAATATAACCAGAGATCTCACTGTCTCTACTGTCACATATTAACTCTGTCAACAAGGTTAAGCTGGTAAACCATTAACCATTACTACACAGAAGCAGTGAGTGGTCAGTGATATATGAACATAATCAATATCAATTATTACATATAGGATATAATGTGGTACACGATAGAATGTAAAGTATATTTGATAAGCACATTTTGGGTGCTAACTTTGGATAACAAAAGATCTGTACATGCAATGTTCTCATCAGCTTTAGTTCATTTAAACATTTTTTCTCAATCATAATATTCAGATAGCTATTCCCCTTCTTGTGCATAACCCTACGTCTGATGACAGCTTTATAACTTCCCCTTTCAGCTTCCTAAGCCAAACCCGTGCAATAAAGTGTATGCATTCTCAAGTTCTCAATGCAGGACAGTCTGTAGTTTAACATTAGGTAGTTAGACGTCCCCTCAGTCCCTTCTTCTTTCTCATAAAGCGTGGGAATGGCACTCAAAGTCGGTTTCGGTGCATTACAGGATCCTTATCTCTCTTGATGCCACTGTACACACATCCCTGAGAGCAAGTACCAAGCTTCCTCCGAGGTTTCAGTCTGTGTGATGCTGAGGACCACAATGTGTCTTCTTTCTCAGAAGAAGTGGCAGATGAGTAAGGGCTGGTTCATGGCGCTAAAGCGGATCTAAAACTAATTGGCTGAAAGTAATAAACATATCTTTATGCAGTGAATGGAAATGTGATACCACCAGGATTGTTGTTTTCCACTTGCAATTTTTTTTTACATTTAACAATGTTATATCCAAAAAGAGTCCGTATATGCTCTCGGTATCTAAAATCTGATTCATATTTCCATTATCTTATAAAACAAGATGGAAATATTGTGGTTTCGGTTGAATGCCAATGAAATCACACTGACTTGGAGCATTACACGACTTATTAATATTCAACCCAAATCACAACCTTTGCCTAACCTTTACCAAGGGCTCCAGTCGCTTCTAACCTACAACACATGAAATACCGGTCTTTGATGTCAAAGTCCTGTGCTTTGTACACTCAACAATCCACCCACAACCTTATCTCTATGACTTCCGTGCAGTAAATGGATGTCCCGTATACGCAATATTAAACATTCGTAAACTTAATCCATGTTAAGCAGATAATGCATTTAACACAGTGTTGCAATTCACTGCAATCTTTTTTGATTGCGGTATAAATCATAATCCAGATTGGTAATTAAAATGCTCTTAAAAGGGAGCAAATGATCATATACTGTCCAACTTGTTTGTCTTTGGAATATCATGTTAACAGGTCCTTTTGGTTTTGAGCCACTGTGCTGCCATAGCTCACCTCACAAGTCATTCGTCATGGCTCAATGTGGGGATGCTTTGAGGGATGCGTTAGATATCTTCATGTGCTTCATGTGTGTGATGTAAATCATGGGACATCAGAATCCCCGCAATCTTGAGCCTGTGTGAAGGCTGCAGGGGATAGGGGGCACGGCTGTTGCACTTTATCACTTCATCACAACATGTGGTGGAGGTTCTCAGTGATGCTATTTAGACTATGTCTTTCTTCCAAAGGAGTTATCTTTTCTATAGGCTACTGTTCACGCGAAGGTATTTCCCTTCCCTGGCGCCAGACAAGTGTTCTTTTGAAATGAACAGATCTCTTTTGAAACAGTCGTTGTGGTGTTTTTTTGAAAGGGTGGTTTGGTCACTGAGTGGTGTGATACGTGCTGAGGTTCTTACATTTATCTTTGTGTATTTCCAAGGAAAACAATGGCCAATGTTTCACCACAAATTGAGACGTTTTATAGAAATCTGATACCTTTTAGCAAGCAAGGCAACTCCCGGAAAAAACTGAAAAGGGAAATTCTGTCTTCTGTGTTTTTTGGAAATCACATGACTCTGGAATTTTATGAAACATGTTATGTCACCACTTTGATATTAAGCATTATTTCTTGGCATTTTAAAACCTTTATTTCGATGTAACCAGTTTTTTGTCAAGATTAAATTGGCTTTTTTACATTTTTACAATCATTATTTACATTTATGTATAGTATGAAACTGAATGCAATATCAATTTGTATTAAAAAAATCAATTTAAATTGGGTTACACATATGATCTATGCTGGCCATAGTGAGGATGCAGGTTGAATTAAACATTTTGTATTTTTCAGATACAACAGGCATTTTATTGAAATAGAAATCCAAACAAATCATTCTTTCATCCTGCTGACACTCACATAATCTTTAAATCAAGTGCTGCCAAATAATTTACAAAGAGGAAAGACAAATAAAAAGAAGATTACATTAATCTCTTGATAGCCGGTACAATTCCAGAGTTAGGCCAAACATTAGATCTTTAATACATAATCTAAAACAAACACATACACACCTTCAAATACACGTCGCTCATTGTCTGGCCACTTAAATTTAATGACTATCATGCAAGAATAATCAAGCCACTCCTTTTTAAAATGAAAATCAAACATTATCAAAGCTATGACATCATCAATGACCTATTACAAAGATTAGACTATGTACACCGAGCATATTTCTCAAATGAACAGCTGAAGAGCAAATGTTGCCTTCACGTGACCACGTTGCTGCATGAATCTGCCTTCACAAGCACTACATTAAGGTGGTAATGTGAGAGACATGACCTCCTGCAGCTCTTCAGGAAACCCTACTCCCACGGGTAATGCTAGCCAGCATACCACTGAGAGAGTAAGGACCATGAACGTAAATCCGGCCCATGAGTGGATTAATTTGACTGTGGCCAGGAGAATTTGAAAGGGCCGAATCAGTGGATAGAAGCGGCGACATGAAGAAGAGAAGCAGACAAGATTTGTCTTTGTTTGCGTGAATGAAAAAGAGTGAACAAAGGAAGGAAGGAGTGAGAAAGTGAATAAGTGACTGTTGCTATCTATTCAGGCGAAACATGTCTCCACCTCGAAAAGTTTGTGTGTGAGAAAAATCGAGGGACAAAGAGAGAGTCAAACCAACAATCAAACGGACAAAGAAGTGGCTGGAACTGGTACAGGTTTGGCTCACACTCACTGTGCAAAGAGCCAGGCTGATAGCCACATTGAATAGCCTCATTCTTCTTATCAGTGTGGCCAGCAGAGCAGGAGGAGGAGGAGGAGGAGGAGGAGGAGGAGGAGGAGGACGAGGACGAGGACGAGGTGAGGTTCTGTGTAGGTGACCTAGATAAGGTTCTCTTCGATCTGTACAGTGCAAGAGGGGCAGCCTCCAAAGGGGTCCCACCCCTCCTCTATCATCAGCCGCTTGATTTGCTATCAGTAGAAAATGCATGTCAGTTAGGAGATATCAGCATGAGGGACCCCACTCCAAACACACACGGTCGATACTGTGTGTTATGTCATACAGTACGGCTTTGGCATGGACCGTGTTGGCTCAAACACAAATACACTGCACTCTGATTAAGGGGTAGGATATTCATTCCGATAATGACAATTTTATCCTAACATGAACCCTATACACAAACACGACATTCAACCTTGCTCTCATTCCCTTACAACATTCTCTTAACTGAGTTTTTGGTCTTTGATCTTAGAATAAATACTTGTAAACATAAGACACAATGACAACTTGAAATCCAGAAAACATAACACGGAAAGTGTTTCATGCCAAGGGCTGTCGATAATAAACTAGACCCCACGCCCCTGTTGCTTGGAATGCTGAAGTCTTGAAAACCTCATAGTGTATACTAGGCACATAACTGTATTTCATAGAAACAAACATCCTGTTATGTAATCAAACATTAAGCACATCTCTGGTTAACAGAAGCTATACTTACAACACTGGAATGGATTCATAATTCCACAAGTTCAACATGTTGGTTTACAGGGATTGAGTTCAAGCTGAATTGGCATTTTCTTTTCCAGAGAAACCACACTATGTTCCTCGTTGGCCTAGAGAGAACAATCTTGTGTTTCCAAAGAGACACAGATGCTTAGGTTCAGTGACATGGTGTATACAGAAGGAAAGTTCATGCCAATTTCCCCAGGTTTAAGTTCCCCAAGAGACCGGACCAGTTTTTCGTAGCAGTGACACAGAAGTGATCCCTTCCTGGTTTCGTTCGTGTGCTGCAAAGTCACTGTGCCTTGGATACGTGGCGGTTCTTAGCTTACTCTCACTCCCACAGAGGCCTTTCTGAGCCATGACTACGCTTAAAAACTGAAACATTGTTACATGGAAAAGTGGGCACACTTCAATGCTACTAGACTAATCTGATGAAATCCTTTTGATTATGTTGTGGATTATGTTATGCTTGTGGATTAAAGGTTTAAAACTGACATGCAAATGCACAGTCATCATTTTCCACCCTGACCACACTAGGAGTGATTTGTAGGTTTGACCCACATTGTAATTGTCAGTTTGGTTCAGAAGTGGCATGAACCTGCATGATCTCTTTAAAGTGAGAGCTACAATATAATGTGTGGACATCTGAAATGTAGAACCATGGTCTTTTACAGAGCTGTGGGAGAACAATTGTGTTTATTGCAGAATTTGCAAGATATAGGGTCACATTTGCTTTTTAGTTTTTTTAGGATTATTTGAAGATAGTAGTGTTTAACAAAGCAGAAGAGCAATTTGATAGTTTGATATCTCCTTCTGGTGTGGAAAGTGTTTAACGCTAATGGAGATCGCCTGGTGCTTGGAATGCTGAAGTCTTGAGATCCTAAAATGTGTACACTAACTGGATAACGGGAATAACTGTAAAGGCCAAACAAGCACATATACTGCAATGAAATCACCATTAACCAAACCTCTCGCTAAGAGTAGCTAGAAATACACAACGGTAATTGAGTTCTACTGTCCAGTGTCACAAGTGTTAGCAAGAAGGAAGATGGAAATGAATTTTAAGCACAATTAGCACTGATGTAATTGGTAACCCTCAGACAATTCCCCAAGGTCTAAGGCTTCCCTCTTTGTTCATTTACTTAGTGGAATGCATAGGTGTCATTCATACGGGGGAAATAGTGTGCAAAAAGAATTGTACACTTTGAGAAGGTTTATTTGCACAAGAGAACATGCACTACTTTGAGGACTGTTCACACATTTTGGCTGTATTTCTGGTAACCCAAGTGGTGCAGTTTGAACCTGCGACGATGTTCAATGTTAGTTATAATTTAAAAGACAATGGTAAAGCAATTGTTGCTCCACCTCGCAGCAGCGTAGCATTAACTTCTCAAAACAAGTATCGTAAGCATAGAGACACACTGTATTGTTTGTGGGGGACAACCTTTTCTGACAAAGTGATGCCCATGGCGGAATGTGTAACAAAGCCATATACTGCTAAATACATAATTTGAGGGTAAAAGGCTTATTCTTAAAGGTGAAGAAAAAACTCAAAGCAAAGCATATAGATGTAATGTTTAACAACTAATAATGGTGACGCTCAGAGGATATATTTCAGGGAAAAAAAGTACCACTCAATAGATAGCTTTTGACAATGCATGTTTTAACATTCTCAAGGTGATCAATCTCCAGTTTATCAGGTTTATGACCTTTCTGATACTGCACGATTTTATTCAGACCTTCTTATTTCTGATGTGTCCAATTCTGAAACGTTTGCACACAGCATTGGTTACTTTGAAGCAATCATTAATTAATGATCCATAAACTGCTGCTGGACATAGTGTCAGTAAATGCAACACATACTGTCTGTAATGACCCACATTGTCAGTATGGTTCAGCAGTAGCATGACAACTGCAGGGATTATCCCATGATCTCATTATAGTCAGTGATACGACACGGTATGTGGACTTCTCAAATGTAATGTACAGATGGTCTCATAACAGAGCGGCAGGAGAACAGACCTGTCAGTTTTGTTTCGTGCGTCTATATTTACTTTCTAAAAGGCTATGTGTGATCACGACTGTCAAAAGTGATGTGGAATTGCAATACATAGCTTTCAACCGGGCTATTTTGTTTGAAGGAATCAATTGAAGATACTATTTTTGACGCAGCTAATCTACTTGTGTGATAAGAGAGTATAAAAGAGGCAACATTAGGAAATAAATCAAATCGAGGCTCTCGTTCAATGGATGAGATTTTGTGTTTGTTTGCCTTTCCTCATGGGAAACTAAATATTAAGGCTCTATTACTTTAATATTTGCATTTTTTTACCTTGTTTGTTGACATGTTTTCTGGTCACCATCATCCCCATGGATTAACAAAGTAGAAACATCGTTGTTGATGTTTGAAGCAAATATCCTGTGGTCCCAAGGCTTCATGAACAGCAATATAACTGTGTATTAATGTAATGCATTTTTAATGAATATATACAACCAAACATTATATTTCCCAACATACTTCTTTTAAGCATGGGTTTATTGTTTGAACTGCAAATTGACTTTACCGACAGCGACTTGAGAGTCACGCACAGGGTCAGTGTTTGTTAATACTTGCATGTCTGGGAAATAGAGTACACACTATGTGCTTTATACAAAGGATTAAGCTTCCAGACGAAATACATTCGTTTAAATTTGAGATAACTCATGTGTCATATGATATTGCCATGCTTAAGCCCTGCCACATTTTGTTTCCTAATCAAAACATACATTTAGTCACAGTGCATTTCACATATTTCAGGGCAACACTCTTCTTGTGAAGTGTATGTTTACATAAAATGGCCATGGGCAGGAAATTTGCAATATGTGTTTACATAAGACCATTCTAGCTCACAGTTTGAAGAATGCTTAGCGCTAAGTGGAGGGCTTCCTGAAGACGATCTTTGAACTAATGAATAGATTCTGTACATATGGGCCGCTTTTCTACAGAAGCCGATATTAACTGTCATATCTGCTTCATGATTATGTTAGTCTATAGATAAGTGAAGTGTTTACATTCTTACTCTCTAACCCTAACCCTACTGCATTTTTGTCTGTCCTTCTTGTCATGATTTAAGGACTCATGTGATACAAGACATGCATTAGAGAAACGTCCAATGGCAGACCTTCAAGCCTTGACATTTCGGACATGGTGTTGTTTATCAGGCCTGTTAACAACATGGTTACCTCCTTAAGCAGCCTCAGATGTTCTTTCACATGATCGATCAACAACATGGGACCTAATGAGTATACTCAAAGCTTCAAAAACACACATCCCTCGCAGACATGGTAAGAATTTAGAGACATCCCATGATACTGGTTACATTTGTGAAGCCAACAGAGGGTGACCTTCAAAATGTATACAGCAGAGAAAGGGTTGTTCTCATTGAAACGTCAAATGTGTTTCCAGAATTGACAAAAGCGTGCAGGATTTTTAAAAATGAGATCTTCATTGGATTATATTCCTTTTTATGTATTCAATGGAGTAGAATAATTAAAGTCCAAAGAAAAATGAAAAATGTAACACCTACAATTCCATGACGACTGGGCAAACTCTATTTCAAAGAGATACGATTAAAAACTCCAGGACTGCTACAAAAGGAAACTGATATATCTTCCTCAAACGATCATACATAAAAATGGCTGAATACTAATGAAAGTGTATATCCTGAATGAGCCAGTTTAAGTAACACATCATCTCATCTGATACATCCCCTCCTCTGTGGAATTGGAAGTGACTGTCCTTGACATTTTCCCCTATTTGTCAATCAAACACAAGTGCAACGTCAGATCTATTGTCTGCATTTTGCTGAGGTGTGCATTGAGATAGCCTCCTACTCTGGCTCACTCCCTCTCTCTGCTCTCAGAAAATGTGTATATCCCGTCTCTTACGTGTCACAATCCCACCACGCTTGATTTGCAATAATCAGCACCACAGCCTCGGAGAAAATGTGTGACATGCTGACCATGCGCTGACCATAAAGAATTAGCCCCCATTTGTTTACCCTAGCGTTGTATGTTCAGTGAAATACATTTAAACCACAATATGCGATCATCATCTCATGTCCATCACGTGGGGTTCAAACCAGTGTAACGAACTTAAATCTGATATGACATTGAAGCGTCTGACCTTGCCGCAGACTACAGCCAGGCCCAGGGTTTCATTCTCCTCAGTTTGTGAAAGCATGCTTTCAGGGAGACAAAACATGCATGTTAGGCCACATCTGTGTAGCATGATGGTACCCAGCAGGGTCTTTCCTCTCACCCAGCTGTCACAACAGCAAGTGAGATGAATAGATGCGACACAAAGGCAGGCAGTGCTGTTGGGATGATAGGGGTGGAGGAAATAGGAAGCTGTACTGAGATTTAACACAGGTGATCAAACAATCCAGCATGGAGGGAGTTAAAATAACAACTTTGGTGTAAATCACAGTTGAGGATATATTGTTTGTGCAGAGAACGTTGATCATTTGACCCTGAAAACTACAACCAGTGGCTGATGCATTTCAGACGGAACCAGTTGGTGGTTTTAGCGTTTTTCCATTTATTTTCTAATGTCAGTATTGACTGTATGGTAACAATGTGGCATGGAGAAATTCCATTTTTCTTTGTACACAACAACAGTATTTGTGTTAAAATGACTGTCAAAATGTTGGTTGCCCGCTTCAAAGCACTGTCAATCTCAAATCCCTGGCTTAAATTCAGTCGCATTACGTCCCTGTTAGCAAGCTCGTCGAATTGGTACGTACAGGGCTGAATAGGAGTGATTCTTAATAAAAATGTACCCCTCTTAATTGGCACACAAGGCCTATTCACACAGACAAGGAGCTCACTGGCATTCTCAAAGAAACACATTTTTTTATGTTAATTTTATAATGTATTTACTGCAAAACCAAACACAAGCAGGTAAATAAAAGGGCGAGTGAGGCAACAAAACATTGCCAGTGGATAAGAGAACAAGTTCCAGTCCTAAACAGTCAGTCTGGGTTGGAGTCTATAGAATGACTGGATACAGAGAAAGAAAATATAAAAAAAAGTAAATAAATAATATATTTGAACTGTAACGACATCATGCTTCCATCTCCTGTAATGAGATTGCTTACAATCCTGCTTACAAGAATTCCCTTTTCTCCAGGAAAACTGGCCAGCCTAACCTGCCAGCTGCCCCATCAGTTCATCTCTAAATAAAGATGTGTTTTGTCATTTGATTTATGCCTCAGTTACATGACAGTATGAGCCGGCCAGAATGAACCCAGCAAACCTGGATTCACTCTACCAGGCAGCAGCTGCTTAAGGGGCAACGTTGAATCCAACTGATCTTGAAACACCTGTGTTGCCGACAAGGCCAAGGAAGCCAGACTCTCCTGAACATTTGGGAAGACCAGCTGTCCAGTAACTTGAGCAACCTCAGCCTTTCTAAAAGTTCGGCTCTCGGTCGTCAATCCTATCAACCTATCCCTTGTTCATATAGCTGTTACAAATTTGTGTCAGGGGGCTTTACAGACTGTACTGCTCACAATAAACTCTGTTCTTAGACTCTTGTAGGGCAAAAACGAAAAGCTCCTCAAGACAAAACGCATTACCAGACGTTTTAGAAAAAACTCGGGGAAACAGAGGATGGGTCGCTTTCACAGGACCGACAGATGTGCAATAGATTTGTCTTACAGAATAAACGTTATAACAGTTACCTCATAAACACTCCAAATTATAATGTGAATGTCCGGCTTCAAAACCAGTCAGGGAACCATTGGCGTCTGCTTTTCAATGGTATGATGGGAATTGTGGATTATGTCTTTCTTTACTGCCCCAGAGGGATCTCCTTCCGCGTGGGTCTCCTCTGAGGAAGAGTGGGCGTCAGCGGCGAGGGAGAAGCAATCACTTATCATGCGTCTCATTTTGCATTCAACCTAAGAGACGCATTAAGGTTTTCGACCACCCAGAAAGTGGTAAATAGGTATTCAAGAGGGCTCCTGAGTTTGGGCTGTAATAGCAAAGAGTTTAGCAGTTGTCTGCAGAGAGTGGGTTGCATGAGGGAGTGTTTTCCAATGGTCTGAGTGAGTTAATGAAAGAGAATCTGGTGTCACATCCTGAACCACCACTATAGCCTGCCTACCTGCGTACAATACTTGTTGACTGGGATAGATTTGGCCTGCAGGAGAACTGTGCGGTTGCAAAGCCTATGTTTCAAGAAATAACCGCCATTTGTGATGCATGTTATGTGGACGAGCCATGTGAGAACGAAAATCTTGACTTGACCTGCTTCCAAGGGGAAACAACTACAAAACAACTCATACAGTACACCTTATCTATCTTTTCTTATGGACATTCCGAGGAACCTGATTCTCAATGTTGATTAAATTCTTTTTAACTGGTTTGGCCAAAGCAGGAATCCAGGTAACGCTGGCATCCTCTCCTGTTGTCTTGTTGTTGTTGGTTGACTGGTTATACAAGTTTCCTGAGGTGCCACCACTACTGATTACATGTGAAGCCAAACCAACTTTTCCATTCAGGTCTTTATCAAAGATTTTTTGTTGTTGTTATTGATTCTGACCGGGTTGTCCAGACAGACATAGTAGTCAGTAGTCGATAGTTCTTAGTTTTATTGACATGTTCTAGGGCACGTTCCACATCAGCATGACTAAGGGCACACAGGGATGGGGGGTGTACTGGGGACAAATTTAGATCTGTATGGGCAAGCCAACTTTGACATCAGGGACGCACACAATACACAGAGCCCCAAGACCAGCTGGAAATACTAGTAACACCCACCCTCAAGAGGAAGAGTTGAGAAGCTCTGTTGATTAAAATCTGTCTCATCTTCCTGTTAAAGGTTTATACAGGAGGTGCGAAGTCAAGTGTCGCTCACATTTCACACAGGGTGAAATACCACTGATAATTAAAGTCTGAAGACTGAGGTGTGAGTAGCTATGGATGATGATCACCCATTCACCTCCATGTGATAGGTATTGGCAGTCATATTTCTTTTTCAATTCCAATAGAAGGAAAACCAGCATGATATATACTATATACAGTATACAATAAGAAACTGTATGTAAATATATTGTGAAATATTTTTTGAGGATTTTTCCTTAATGACCATGTCTCTGTCTGCTGTAATCTCACACTGTTTGGGATCAGGTATCAACTCTACTCCAATGCGGAAATAGAGCTTCCCTGTTGAGACAGCGCAGAACTTTGGACTATAGGCAACCTAATATTGGCAGGTATTTTCACAAGTACTTACAAAATCCAAGAACTTGAGCTACTGTTTCCGAATTTGCTACACACAAGGCCAATAGTAAAAAGTAATAAGCACGCATTAAAATGCTCTGGATGTACTACAGCTGAGTATTTTCATCTATTATTTTAAAATGCTGAAAGGTTTTATATTTTGCATGCAAAACATGTTCATCTGAGTCCATTTCTGTCCTTTCTGTGTCCAAAATGGCCATTATAACCAGAAATCAACCATATGTGTACTGGGCTGATTTTGATTACATTTTGGGTGATTTGGATGATTTAGGGAACTAAGACATATTTCCTAGTTATCTGGAAAAGAATTGTCCACAGTAGAGATAATAAATCATCTCCTGCTCTCTACTGTATATCCAATGGTCACAACACTGCTCATGGTACAGTAGTAAGAATCAGCCCACCAAGAGTTCAAATATGGCCCCTTTATGGTTAAAACTAACATTTGTTATCCTCAAATGTCAGAAATGGAATCAGCATCCTTAATAACACCCAAAACAACTCGAAATTGTTCTAATTGGTCAAGTCAGTGTTTTACTATTGTTTACACAGGCTATAATGCCATTCATTTCAATGAACGCAACTTATGCTAATTGTGTCAATTGCCCAAAATATGCATGAATATTGCATACATAAAGGAATCTTAAACACTACATTTTGACAGCATGTTATATGGGATTGTGCAATTCTAACCCTGTTAGGTTTTAGGTTTTGAGAGTTAAATATGAAAGGGAATTTTCACAAACAGCTGACAGTTTTCATCGTAAGGAAGACTTGTAAGTCTGATAACCATAACTGATATGGGGTCATTGCAAATATCATGAAAGAATAACACACTTGACTCTTAGTCATAAAAATACTTTATTGTACTAGTAAAACGTCCACTTCCAAAATAGAATGACAACAGCACATACTCATGGGATGGCCCTAGCATTGATTTGGCACAAGGCGCTTTTTTTAAGGTAATTATAATTTCTATTTCACATCACTTTCGTCAAATTTCTCTATAGTTTCAGTAATGCATACAGGGGTATAGGACAATACGTCTTCAGGACCTGTCATGGTCTTTAGTAAATTATTCCTCCATACAGGGCCTGACAACAGGCTGACACTACAATCTGATCTGTTGGCAGGTTCTTTTCTTCCTTGGCTTGCTTGGCAGGGTAATTTATTCCTTGGCTTTGTGGATTGGCCACTATGGCTTCGCCCACAAGGGCAACTGTGCGTTTTAAGCATGAGCACTCGACACACTGGGGTCTCAAAAAACACATGAAAGGATTTCACACATTACATTTTGTAAAAGAGAAGCACTCCTCTCTATTGCTATCCTATCTGAGCATCAAAAGCACAGATGAACTTTTGGTTACAAAACACAATTTAGGAGTTAAGACTTATTTTGCATAAGCTGTCAGACTAAATTAAATAATACAAAATAATAATAATAATAATAATAATAATAATAATAATAATAATAATAATAACAGCACAACATGGGATGGCAAACACAAGACAGATTTGTAGATTAGGCTGAAAATAATTCCATTGCCATAGTGGTCGGTTACTAGCACTTAGCAACAGCCTGTCCTTTGTTGCCTTACACTATATTCAAATCAATAAGCAGGTCAGTGCCTATAGGCATCATGTCTGCATGAGGCTGTGCGTGCTACGTTGTGTGTTTGCGTGTGCCAGAGGGGGATTTTCTGATTCAATCGGTTGTGATGGAGGCGGCCGCAGCTTTTCATTAAGCTGCAGTGATGCAGAGGCTGGCAGTCGGTCAGAGATTACAGACAGACTGGCAGCAGGAGTGTATGTGTCTGCGTCTTTGATCTGCACCTTACCCTCCTCACAGATGGTGATGTAGGTTTAGCCCTCCCCCCTGCATCCTGCGACTATCTTGTGCTGCCTGCTCCATGCTGGCTCTAAAGCACCATTTTGATTATTTAACTCAAATTCATATTCATCCTTTCTTTGTTGACACAAGGAAGACCCACACACACACACACCAGTGTGAGGTCTCTGAAAACATTGGCACCAGATGCTGAACCCTGGTAAAGGTGCCGTAGCCACCATGAAGTGCTTCTCTTGTAAAATAAATTATGACAGGGAATTTGTGCTGGCTCATTACATACATTAAAAAACAGAGATCCAAATCTGGCAAGTGCTTCACATCACAGTTAGAGCGCCCAACGTGAAAAAGCAATGGGCCACAGGAATTTCATTTCTTTAAAAACTTGGACGGAGAGAGATATGTGTGCTTTGTGGCGCACTGCAAAAGAGGTAACTCTGACTAAAGGGAGGGGGAAGGGAGAGAGCAACAGGGCAGAAAGGGCAAAAAGGGCCAAAAGGGGGGGAAGGGGTATTACTGGAAGGAAGCACGGACTGGGCGACCCTTGAGCGGCTGGGGAGGGCGGTAGTTGTCCACCATGCAGCACTCGGGCTCACCCTCAGCAGAGAAGAGCAGGCTGCGGAATTTGGCCATCTGTGAAAAAGGAGAAGACTTGCATTAGTCATTGCAGATGACCTCCGGTGTCACTAGGCAAACTAGTCTCACTGCCGAGTCACTGACTTCTATTCAGAGTCTGTACTGCTGAAGCATAAGAGGATAGCTTTATATTTTGGGAAATAGTCGCTTTCTTACTGTGAGGTGTATGAGAAGAGGATACCGTTCATGTCTGTACAGTAATATAAAAGTCCAGCTAGCAGTCTGTTAGCTTAGCATAAAGAGTTTCATAAAAATGTCAAAATCTATTGAAGAAAGGAGCAACTGTTACTAAACTTTATGCTAAATGTACCCTACATACGTCAGAGTGACACATTTCCCAGGGCTTTCTTTAGTCATACTGTTTCTTTAAGTCAGACAGGGCAAGAAACAAGAGTCAACTGTTACAGCACAGTGTCATACGACCTTTTTAACAGATTTATCATTAACTCTGGGTCTGGAATTAGTCCATGGTAATTACACTGCTTCAGCCACTTGACTATAATGTACACATTGGATACCTATTCTCTACTGGGACAAAATAGTTCAGCTATTTGTTGATTACCTGAATCCATTTACTAATTATATATGCGTTATTTTATATCAACAACTTATGTAGACATTATCTGCTTGACCGGCTTAAATAGCACGAAGTCCAAAGGTTGAGTCAACACGTGTCACATTTTTACCCTTGAGACAACCCACTCGACTCCATGAATTAAACATTTGAGCAAGCAGTGTTTATTCTAACGTGGCCTAAAGACTCCAATCACAAGGACACACCTTCCTGGGGGGGCTGTTGGATAAATAAGTGGTTGGAAGGAAAATCTCTATTCCAGTGGCAGGAGTATGGGTAATTTGAGGAGTAAACACTTAGCAAATGCAGGTATTATGCCTACTGTGTGGTTTTATATAAAATCCCCCACTAACTAAGGCTGAGTATCTTCATTTAAATAGCAACATGCATGTGTGGGGACGTTATTTCCTGTTGACTACTAACAGAGAAACAAATGCTGTGGTAAGGCAGCAGCATTTGCCGTTTGCATCTTTTTCTACATTTTGAAGCAGAAATACCTGTCTGTATTGCCTTTCCTCCAATAACAGAGGTTCTACTTTTCGTTTAAGCGACGTAGCTAATCTGAACAATTAGGCCCTTGACTTCAATCTTTATGGAAGAGCAGATTTGCTATTCTAGACTGTGGGCACACAGCCAATGCTTCTTCTACCGCTGAATGGCCTCTGTGAGCTAGCCATACCTGCTCACAGCTGACACTGATTGGCTCTTTGCAGACAATCCAGGTAACGCTCTCCAGCAGGGGGGGTGTGGTCAGGGAGCCGTCATATGTCCAGTAGTCAAGGCAACCAGGGAGCAAGGTAGAAGGGTCAAAGCCAGCGAAAGAGGACTGCTTGCCCTGAAATCAATAAAGAAAACAACAGAAACAGGCGAACAGGTTAGTGGAAAACCTCATTATAAATCATTAAATGCAAGAAAATATGTTCTTTATGGAAACATACCTTGGCCCTGATGTCATCGAAGGCATCAAGAACCTTCTGGAGACTGGCATTTGCATCACCGATCTGAAAAAACAACAATATCATGTTGAAGGTTTTTATATGATCATTAGTGACGAGTAGTATTCATTACAGGTAAACTAGCTTACCATCATTATACTGAACAACATGCTTTAAGCGTTACTACTGACCTTCAGGAATACTCCAACAACAGCGAGCCCATCAGGCTTGCTTGCAGCCTCACCGAAGCTTGGGTATTTGGTGTTCCAGTGCACCAAATGGAGCTAAAAATAAAATAAATAGATAACAAAATGTATTTGTACGTCCTTTCCCCACAGATTGAAGTCAAAGACAAACATTCCTAAATAGCTTTATTGGTAAGTAAAAACAAGATAAAATAGTTTAGGCCTATCTTTAATCTTGTATGTCAACCCCAATTTGTCACATACTACAGCTTGCTGAGTATAACGGTCACCATGATGGCTCAGAGTAACCGTACCTCAGCAGGATACTTGGTCCCAGCCACGGTATGTTCGGAGCCTTTGTCATCAGATGCTCCCCAGTGGAAATGAAACTGTTTGAGTCTGTACACTCCTGAGATGGGTCCATCTCTCAGAGCTGCAGAGTAAACAAACATCACGCTCAGTTAATCCCATACTTAACGTGGAGAAGGATGTAATTAGCCAAAATGAGACGGTCTTATAAAACAATAGAGTGATTCATCAACGTTTTAAACATTGAAGGAAAAAACCCCAGACAACTGGTTAACAACATCAATGACATTTTGGTATATACACACACACTAGAAACAGACCTCCTCTTTCTTGGAGGCAGACTGACATCCTGTTGCATAATCTCTGGGCAAATTGAGGGTTACATTCTGTCCTAAATGATGTCCAGGTATTGTTAACGTCAAACATCCTTTCAATGTGATACATAATCTTTTTGCAGTTTACAATGAAGTGAAACTGTTGCAGATACAAAAAAAAAACAAAAAACCCCTTGTGCTATTTCTGGTGCATTGTTACCAAATTCTGAGATAGACAACTGGCCTCTCTAAACAGGATATTTGTGTCTCGGTAGTCAGCCTCAAATAATAAGATGTAATGGTGCACAGGACTTAAAGGGATTTCCACAAAAATAAAAATAAAGACAGATATTTATTTTTTTCCACTGCACACACACATGACCTATGGCATTATGTATGATGCAGATTTAGCTGGTGCTTTATTTAGAACGGCATGGTGGAAAATAAGCGCAGTAAATTGCAAGGAAGGATAAATAGGATCTAACATAGCTCATGATTTTAGCGGTATGCTTTTTTTTATTTTATGAGTGTCCACAAGAAGTAATCCACATTGTGTTGGTTATGCAACCACGCTGTTCTTTGTTCTTTATCAGGTCACCCAAAAAAACCAAACCAATCCAAATCCTAAATCCTTTCATTTGTATCTTTTCTGAAATAAAATGTTATATAAACGGAAATGCAATGAAATTAAATTTAGGAACATGCAGTCTCCATTTTACGTTATAGTTGGGGAACAATTCAAGCGTCATTTATAATGTCACTCAATCCTATGTGCACAGAAAAAATGAAACGGGGTTTGTTTGGACAGTAACTTCGATGTTTGTGCTTTTGACCTCACTAGCAGCTGAATTAATTTGGCGTGGGAAAGGTTTACTGCGGTGTTACATTACCAATGCAATTACTATGCATTCTTTGTGTTTGACTGAATGGAACATCCCTCAACCAATTCACTTTTTTCTTAAAAAGGTATGTTAAAAAACACAACATAAATACAAAGTAATAAGTCAAATATGTTCGTTTGTTTCATATGCTAAAATAAACAAAAACCTGTAGGCGCTACTGGAAACTGGGGCGCATTACTCATGCATCAAAACACATGTTAACATTATATTAACATGCAGTTCAATTGTGCACACTGTAAAAGCTTCCGTTAACAGACAGGATGCATTAAGCCTGAATGCCGCATTTTGCAGGTTGCTGCATCCCGTAGCTATATATCATCATAAGGACATTTTTATTGATTGCCTTTGTTTGCAAACCAATAGCTCCTCTATTTAATTTCCAAACATTGCAACGTGGTATTCGAAATAGATCACATATTGTCTTTCTCCAGGTTTAGAGAAAATATTGCAATACCATTTTTAAATTAGATTCCTGAGCGGTGTTATCACGGCTCCAATGAGCGTCTGTATTCATCAAATATTAATGTCGTACTAACTTGAGCTATCGGAGTCATCTGCGAAGGTCACTTGGAAGGAATGTCCGTTGTTGAGGATCTCAAGGCAGTTGGAGGGATCGTACTTCAGTTTGAGGGGCTTCAGCACGGAGTCGTATGATGCTCCACCAGGTACGATGTCAATGGGAGACTGGCGGGGTCCATCGGCAATAGGGAAGTTTGCAGCCCATTTGTCGGGTCCTGAAAATAAAATAATAACAGAAGTGTGATTATAGAGATATTTAAATGTGATTTCCAATTAAGCAAATTCTGCGAGTCTGGGGATGTTGATCCTTGAAATGAACGTATACAATGTGCAGAATTTTAAACATCTGCATTGATCAGTACATTCTCAAATTAATTCACAGACTGGTGGTATTGCAGGTTTTCTCTCAGTAATGTCACCACATCATTATAGCTTGCAATTAGCACCTCACCGTTGTTCGCAGCATATCCCCAAGCATGAGCCATTGTTAGAGTTTGGATCTAGAGCTGTTTAATTCCCTAAAGCAAGTCGTCCCTGAGCACAGAGCAGCCAGTGTCCTCCACCTGACAGCTGCACGGCTTATATAGGGTCCCCTGTGAGCGGTGAGTGTCGGGCTGGTGTTAGCCACATGATGTCCGCGCAATGACCGGGAGGAGTTTAGATGCGCCGCAACGCTGCAACACTGTGGATCAATGACACTCTCTCTCTCTCTCTCTCTCTCTCTCTCTCTCTCTCTCTCTCTCTCTCTCTCTCTCTCTCTGGTAAAGTCTTCATTTACAGGCGACAGTCTAATGTATTGGATCGTATTCCTCGAGCAACGTGCTGACCGCATTCTAACCTCTCATCTAACGGGGTTTAACTTACATGTCAAAGTAACGAAATTACGCCACAGCATGCAGCCAACAGTCACCTTCAAACTGAAAGTGCATGCCATGGAGAACCTGCAATGCACAAACTGACAAGTGCAAGACCAAGGGCCTCAAATAGTGATATAAAGTTGTTACAAATGTTGAAAACGCACAATTGTTACTTGTCTGAGTGCCAAGGGAATAAGAAATCAGTATGAAACTAATAATAGCACTTTTATTCAACAAGTTTAACAATGTATCATAAAATGTAACAATGGCTTCAACACATTTTGATCAAAAAAAGGTTTGAAGTCTGCCTTGCGTAAGGGTATGTCATTCGTTTGGATCTCCGAAGTAATATAATCAATTACATGAATTATGATTTTCTATAGGAAATTCATACACATCTTTAATGAAAACTCCCCCCCACAAAACTAATTTGAAAGAGCTTCAGTCAGAACACGAGAGCTTTTTGTCTGCTTCTTGCAATACAAGATAAGAGAACTAGACGCCTCCTGTCGATGATTTGTTAAATATCAGTGGCGGTGTTGCATCAGTTAGAATACACAAGAAGGCCAACTCAGGGTTTACTGACAAAGAATTGACCGACACATCATGAAAACACAAGTTAGCAAAATATCACGCCACAATTTCCATGAAAAGTTGAAGGAAATAAATACTTGAGAAATAATTTACTGTCACCCTTTTAGACATGCAGGCCTCAAACTTCAGGTCTCTCCCACAGTCTCCAGTTACAGCATCCTAGCGGCCGGTGCAGCTCACTGATGATAGCTCCGTTTTTCAGAAAATCACACAGGCTGTTATAAGCAGCTCTGATGGTGTTACGGTGCCACCTGCTGTTGTTCGATGGGAATGCAATGTTGCTTTTGGAGAGTTATATTCTTTTTCCCCAATGCAGCTTTGAAATAATAATAATGATAATAACAACAACAACAACAACAACAAAAACAACAACAACAACACTAACACCATCAACAAAAATGATCATTTTAAGCTTGTATTTTTAATAAAACAGACAACTGGAAAAATTAAAACAGACCAAGTTTTTGTCAATGGCTAAAATAACTGTATGCATGTATACCTTTATAAAATATATATATTTTTCATTTTCTTCTTTTACTTATCTTGAATATAAAGACTTTGAGAGTATTATATGTTAGTGGAGTGAATTTGGAGATGAACGATGGAATCGTTGCATACCTATCGTGTGGAAATTGGACATTGGTCATTACTTGCTGTATGAGAAACATAAAAAATACAAACAAATATTTGAAAAATGTATGTGTGGGATTTGTCATTGTTTATGTTAGTATACAAATATAGTGCATGTTTAAATTAAATCAAATGAAGAAGATTTACATGAGACGGTTTCCTGCATAAAGAAGGATGTCTTTATAAATAACTTTCTGCACTCTGAGTAAGGACGCAACCGATCAGGTGAAATCTTGTTTTGGCTTTATTCAAGTAAAAAAAAACATTTCTATTAGCCTTTCCATAAAACTATAAACCATTGACAGACAGAGACACATGAACAGACAAGTCACAGTGTTTGCTCAGATAGGTGTGGTAAGGTTATAAGTGAATCCAGTCTGAACCCTGATTGGCTGTAGTCCAGGATCTGTGCCCTCATACAAGGTCTCCTGACTGTCGTCTCCATCTATGCAGATTCCCTGCTTCTCAATGGTGTAGTTCAGCACAGCAAATGGAGCCACAGGTGACTTGGCTATCAGTATCTGTCTCTGGTGTGAGTCCACATACTGGAGAATAAGACGCGTGTTGACACTGTGGCTCCAGGTGTTCCCCAGAGCCGCTGTCACAAACCCAGCATCCTCAGATCCTTGACCCCCTAAATGAGTTGTGATCTGGTTGGTAAGAACCACCGGTATGTTGAACTGGTGTGCCAGGTACTTGAGAGTGGAGGCCTCGTGACCCAGCAGGTCGCTGCGATGCATCAGGTTACCGGGCAACGTTGTGTCAAACTCCTTTCTCACCACTGAGGCCACAGAGTCCAGGATGATAAGACCTGCTCCTGATGAGATGATGTCCTCTTCTATTCTATCTAGTCTGTTGAGGACATCTTGACAGGTGAGCTCCCTGCAGAGAAGCACCCGCCCAGCCATGTGCAGGACTCTCTCCCTGCAGTTGAAGTAGTCTGGGAACCGGCTCTGTGCGATCTCCACCAGCCTCTCAGCAGAGAAAGCGCACTCTGTGTCAATGTAGATCACACCGCTGTCCAGGCCACCCTCACTCTTTGGCAGAGTGGCCAGAACACTCAGCATTAAACATATCTGAGTCTTCCCACAGCCTGAGGGCCCTGTCACCTCAGTGATGGTCCCATGCGGCAGGCCTCCTCTCAGAAGTTTATCCAGAGCAGGCAACGAAGTGGAGAAACACGCCTGTTGCTTGCACAGCTCCAGAGCTGTGGAAACTGGTGGTGCAATGACTTTGCTCACGGACTGCAGCAGCTCGATGGCCTGTTGGTAGCTCAGGCATGCAGCGTGCATCACTTCTAAAGGAGTCAGAGACAACAGGTCCTTACAGCTTTCTATTTGATGGCGTTTAAGTTGCTCACATAACTCGTTTGAAAGGCCGGTTCGCTTCAGCATTCTAGTCGACATGTTGTCGTCTTTTCACATTTTCCCTCCGAAACTTTTTAAAGTCGGTAACACATTAAAACAACATTTAATATATGCCTGTAGTCTTCTTCTTGTTTTTTCTTCGACCACAGTGATGTCAACAGTCGTCGCACGCTGATGACGTAGCAGAGTAAGGCACGTTTATATTAGTCGCGAGGAGCACATGAGGATATCAACATTAACCAACAGTGACTGAAACACGGTCTGTCTGTAGTATTTTATTGTTAATTTGACATCGTTTAGCTGTGTACCCACCGTTTTCGAAGCCTTTTGGTAAAAAAAAGATGCCGTTTAGTAAAATGACTCAACTTCTTTCACTATTTGACTTAAACAACATAGCTTGCCTTTAACAAGACAGCAAGCGGGTATCGTTACCAACATTGAACCGTATTTTAGTTATCCAGAAGGACATAGACCGTTTAGAATGTATTTAATGTTTGTCGAACACGCATGCTACGTGTTTGATATATATTTCAGTGCACGACTATTTCCTGACATTAAACATTTCGAGTCTGAATTACATGGACCAAAACGACCTAAATAGAACTAGTACATTGTCTGTTGAATTACTGTCGGGTTGTCAAGCAGGATTCATACTTTACCAGTGAAAAGTACTGTGATATTATATAGACATCAATCATTATAATTAAAATAAATGGTTCTGAAATGGAACACTTCTACCCGGATTAAATTAAAGGATGCATTCATGTGTGAAGTAGACTATTGTTGCATCATGTGGAGCTTTAACTAGTTCTTTCTTCAGGGTGCTTAATCCATATCCACACATCATCATTTATTAGTTAATAAGTATTTTGTAATAATCTGAATATTTAAAATGTCCACAATAAAATCCACTATTTTTGTCAGTTTTGTCATTTGGGTAAAAAGTATGATATTGCCTTCCAAAATAAAGTCCTGCAGAATAATCGAGTCAATTCAAATGTTTTATTAAAGTACAACAATGGTACTTAGGAACATCATTTCATAAGAGCACATCACATTGCATTTTTCAGATTTAAACATTGCTTTATTAAGTTTATTATCAATTCAACAACTTCTATCAGTATTACTAGAATAAACCGCCCGTCAGACAACTGGGAAGAGGGTTTGTTTGGTTTGTGGTGCAACTCTTAGAGGAAGTCTAGACGCTTTGTTGCTGGAAATTGCAACGAGGTCAGCTGTCTGCAAATAATAAATAATGCTTTAATCACAATATTTTAAAAAGGGTTATTTAACATTACTCGAACCTCTTGATTTTTCTCAAGTGTAGTGACTAACTGGTTCTTTGAAATGTGTTGATTTAGTGCCTCTTGGCTCCTCTATCCTCCAACTCGTCTAATTATTCTCTCACCGTTGCTTGCATGTTATTTCACCTTGAGATTACTTTTATTTTAATTGTTGATTGTAAGCTACACCTTCATTATTTGCAGGCAGCTGACCGTGATGAGAATCTAGAACATCTCTTGAAAATGTTCTTAATTAGAAATTTAGAACCTATCACTTAAGAGCAAGCAAACCAGCAAATAACAAAAATGGCTGAGGATAAAACAGAGGCCCTGTTGTACAAATGAAATTTCTGCCTAGAGCCTTTCCATGCTGACTGATGTTCTCTCCTCAGGCAACATGGGGAAGAATAAACCAAAAGGGAAAAAACAGAGGAACGTCTTTCAAGTGGCAAACAAGCACCCGAAGAACAAGAACAAAACAAAAGCTGTCACCACAACGCTCAAACACGTAAGATTTATTTTCTCCTGCATATATTCAGTGCTCTCTTTAGTACCTACTGCCACATCATACTTTGATTTGTGGCTTCACAGATCAATGCAGTGAAAAACGAAAAGGTAGAGAACCTCAATCAGATCTTCACAGAAGTCCAGAGGGATGTCACGAGCATTTCGAAGTCTGTTGCCCCAGTAAAAAAGAAACAAACACAGGTACGGCTGGTTTTGTGTTTGTCCTCCAGCTTTTAAATCCTAGTGATATAAATAATGCAACATTTGATTCCTCCTTTAGGTTGTGAAAGAGCCACCAAAGGAACCTGTAAACATGGATAATGCTGCACAACTCTTCTCTCAGCTATAATGGAACACGAACAACGGTCTAAAGTCATAAGGTCTGGGAACCCACGTGTCATGTTGTAGGAAATGTAAATGTGTTGAAAATTAAAAATGGCTACGGTTTATTGCATGTGTGTATTTTAACATTCTGTATATTCAATTCAAAGAACTTGACAGACTTGTCTTCTGTCAATACTGATATTGTATTAGGAACCGGAAAGAGATTTTTATTCTTATTGGTGAATATTCTCTTGTGTAGAAATGTTTTCTCTTCTTGGCTGCAACTACGGACTATTTTCCATTATTCTTCTGATTTAATACCTTGATTAATTTGTGACTTCTTTTCGTAAGAGAAACAACATAACAGTAAATAAAGTCAAATATGGCCACTTTGATTATAACCAACAGTCCAAAGAAATATAATTTGTAACGAAGAGCAAGTCATGTTTGCTTGAACAATTGCTAAAATGATTATGGGGTTAATCAAAGTCATTACTTTTCTATTGATTGACAGTCAATTAATTGCCCAATTGTCTAGCTTAACTAAACTGTTGATATGGGTGCATTGTTCCTCTTCATCATGCAATCAAAGACTACTTATCAGGGTTTTTCTAAAGGATAGCACACCGTCTGTTCAGTTCTGTTAAGGTTTTCACACTATTTTTTCATGCCTTGAATTAAGTATAAATGAATTCACAAAGTAGTTAATGGTGACTGCTTGTAAGTGATGAAATGTTTTCCTCAAGGATTTCGTCCCTCATGGAAATAATAAAAACAGTATGTTGAAGTTCACAAAAGACTTTCACTAACGTAGCATCATCTCATAGGTTAATGTCCATTTCTAGAGAGGATGAGGTCTAAATCATATTGTCAGGTTTCCATGAAATGTAGTCCACCCCAGTATTTACAGGCTCAATTCCAGGCCCTCACCCTGTCATTTCTATTAGGTCTGCACCTGAAGATGAAATATAGATTTTTCGGCTCCACTTAGGAGCAGCGGGCCCGTTATCAGTATGCTGCTGCTGCTGCACCTTGTAGTAGAAACTTGACATCAGAGGTCGTGTGTGTACCACTGCCCAGCTGATTGCTTGTCTCCACACCGACCTCTGGCTGAGTTAGTTGGACAATAAATCTGGAGCAAGGTGAAAGCCCGGGTGAGGCTCATAAATAATAAAAAAAATACGCATGGCATAAATAAGCTAAGGAGGACATTTTCAAGGTGGCGATGAGTTGAATGAGGACCTATTTTCTCCAGTGGATGTAGAAACTAAAACTTGCATTTTTTTTGTTTTACTACATGGGGGAAACATGAACAAGCTATAACAGTAAAGTTAACGTCCCATTTTAAAGTCAATATGATCATTTTGTTAGCAAACAATTGCCTAGTCAGGGAGCAACAGTATTTCCTTTGGAGTGGGGTTTGTGTCCACTTCATTAATATAAGTCCAATATTTACTTATTTTTAGCTCTGTTTTTGGTCTCTACCGGGAATATATCTCTCTTTTTACATACTTAAAGCTCCAATATGTTTACCGTCTAGTCGCTAACTCTGTCTGGCTGCCACTTAATGTTGAAAACAGCCACTTGCTCTGCACACTGATGACAGCGGTAAGGGTGAATACCAAATACTAAACTCCAAGCAACCCATAAAACCGAAGCAATAAGCTAAAAGATTCTAAATTGCTGCATGAAGCTGGAGGGGAAATTCGCAGGGGTTTTCGCACTATGATTTACACCTTTCACGATAAAAAAACCCCCCCAGATATAAGCGTATAACTACAGTATGCTGTTGGAAAAGCCGCAGCAACCCATTTCCAGCTTCAAAAAGTGTTAAAAAATGTTTTAATTTCAACAAATACGAAGAGATTTGGTCTGAAAATGCATCAGATCAACGCCTTTAGGGCAGAACCATTTATTTCCCATAGAGATGAAAAGGGTTTCAGTTAGAGATGATTGGCGAGAAGTGTGTAGCAGATGCAGTGTTAAGGTGTCAGGTGCTCCCCACTGTGATCCAGATGGCTGCCCCACACCACAGCACAGGCAGTGGAGTTGCACTTGCTGCACACTCCGGGGAGACAGATATCCTGCCAGCGCACGCACACATTGCATTCTGAATGTAATCTAGCCTACAAGGTCCGGTAAGGGGGGGGGGGGGAGCTGGATGTGGAGCAGAGAGTGAGGGTGTGTTTGTGTGTTCATCTGCCAAAGAGTTGTTAGTCATTTTTGTTGCTTTTAGTCATGCAAAAAAAAAAAAAACCTGCTTTAAAACTTATTCAATTGAACTTCAAACTTATAAAATGATATAGGAAATTGAGCCGGGGACAGACAATGCTTTTCTTAATGACAGAATTAATTTTATATAATAGATTCAGAATTGCATTTTGAGAGGGAATCGAAAACTCCCCGGCACATTTGATTGACCTTTATTAGACAGCTGCATAATTGGATGTCATCAAAAGTGTCATTTTAGACAACCAACCGAGTCAGAAATGTCCACAAGATGGTGCTCGGGATGGGCTTATCAATATGCATGATGACAAGCGAGGAAGTGGAGAGTGGGAGTGTGTGCGTGTGTGTGTGTGAGAGTGAAGGGTTAGGCTCCCTGAATGCCAATAAGAAGGTGAAGGCCTATTTGCAGTATGTCATTCCCACCGCACAGCTGGGTTTTTCACTCTGACAGGACTAGCAGCAAAAGGTTACAGCACCTGCACTTCTCCCTGTGACAGAAATAAGAATCGCTGAGTTTGTCCGTGCAAAAAGGAGACAGAAAAGCAAGTGTGTGTGTGCAGAACTGCTTTTCATAGACCTTTTAGATCACAGCAGTTGTCACAGACATTTTGGAAGCCTCTCTACAAACGTTTTGGAATAAACGTGAGAGTGGTTTTGGCGAGGACACACACTAACAGCTTCAATATGATAATTAAAATGTACTTTTAAGGGGTTAATGCTTTTTAGAACGCTTGGTCTTGTCAAAAGGGAACACAGCGAGTTATTCAAGCAGAGCAACCCTTGACTTTGATTAAAAGCCCTGTGCAATTACGATATTCAAAAGGTCAAAACACCATTCACAGGAAATTATTTTCCATGTTGAAATTTGAAAAGTGATCTTGACAAGGCTATTAAAAACTCTAAAATGCCACTCTGCAGGAGAGGGGGAAAATGTAGTAAATCAGTTTGGAAAGAATTATGTTAATGTATCTAAAATAATTCGACTGAAACATTTCGTCATTGGTTAGAAAATAGATCCTCTTTTTAAAATGTAATGTCTTTGAAGGCATTTTGCCAACAAGTAAGACAGCCAAGACTCAAATTCTGATTAAAGTTTGCTCCTCAGACAAGACTCCAGTTGAGCAATGTCCAAAAATGTTCCTCCCCCTCGCAGACTTACCTCATGTGATTCGGTATATTTTCCTTCAAAATATCCGTGTTGAAGGCAAGGATTTTTGGCTGCTACTGTGCCCTCGGTGTGATTTGATGTTGGATCGAGAGTCTGTCCCTCCGAAGGTCAGAACACAACCCTGTAGTGCTAATCCACAGAAACACCGACAACATCTCTGACTTATGATAGCTCGGCGCAAGTTCAAGCAGGAAGACTGGGTTCATTCGCTCCACAGCTGCATATAATCAGCTCATCATGGGTGTTCTCTATTAACCAATTACATTTCACCACAATCTCTGGCAGCCAATCCGACTTTAAAATTGTTCTCCTCTCCCCTGCAGTCAGCTGTGATTTCAGGTGTTTCTGCTGCGGCCGCCTCCACCCCGTCACTCCTGTCATCATGTCCAGTGCCCAGAAGAGCTAATCCAAAGACCACACCTCCTCTTTATCCAATCTCCTCATCACATCCAGACCTTGAGCATCCTCTTTATCCCACTTCCTCATCAATCCAGATCTTCAGCATCCTTTTCTTCCCACCTCCCTATCAAATCCAGATCTCATATGGTCATAGTCAGCATCTCTCTTCCTTCAAACACGACATGTCGAGTTGATGCCTAAAATCTTGATTCTGGTCTCATCTGACCACATCCCCTTCTCAGAAGCCTTCTCTGAATCATTCAGAGGTTCTTTGGCAGACTTCAGACGGCCTGTACATGTGCCTTCTTGAGCAGGGGACCCTTGCGGCGCTGCAGGATTTTAATCCATTGCAGCATAGTGTGTTACCAATAGCTTTGTGGTGACTGTGGTCCCAGCTGCCTTCAGATCATTAACAAGTCCCTCCTGTGTAGTTATTGGCTGACCCCTAACCTTTCTCATGATCATTGATGCCCCAAGAGGCAAGATCTTAGATGGTGGTGCCCCAGATTGAGGGCGTTTGATGGTCATTTTGTGCTTCTTCCATTCTCTAATAATCAAATCTCTCTCACCAAGCTGCTTGCTGGTGCTCTTGTCTTCAATCCCAGCCTTGTGCAGGTCTACAATCTTGTCCCTGATGTCCGTAGACATTAGTTCCACCATGATCACATGACATGTCTGTGGTCTTGCCCTCGGGGGAGAGGTTGTAATCGGATTTATTGACTGTGGACAGGTGAGTTTTATCCAGGTGAAGAGTTGCTATTAGGAGTACTTTTTTAAAGCGAGAGGACTTATTTAACGGGAATGGGACGACACTATCACGGCGCCGGCATTATAATACATCAAATGTCGGAGATTCTCACTTGTTGTCTATGAAATAAGTAGGATAAGGATGGGAGTCCTTCAAAGAATCTTGCCTACTGAAATTGACTTAGAAAAACTAACACTTGGTGGTGGAATGGCTTTGATTAAGCCTGTGATAATTTCATTAAAGATTCCACATGTGTTGTTCATAACAAAGCGAGGAAGTTGAAATGTCTTGATTAAGAGGGCTCTGCACTGTGTTATAGTGTTTGAGTGCCAACTAAATTAAAATACTCGACATTCTCTTCATGCCAGCAGGGGAAGTAGATTTTGCTCTCTCCTTTAAAGTATAAACCCAACAAGTTTGCTGCGGAAATAAATAGTCTTTGCATGAAAGTCAGAGAATAAAGCAGATTTTTAGTGCCTGCTAGATCGTTGCACAGGGATAAAAACCATCACTGTATTTCATTTGTCGATGCTTTTTCATTTTATATTATTTATTGTGTTCATTTATATAAATATATATCATGCTATTGGGCTTTTCCCTTTCCTTTACTGTGTTATATAGGTTTTTCTGCACGCAAAAGTCTGCAAAGGCTATAATCCCACATTTACCTTCCATCCACACACTCCTAAAATGCATCAATTGGACTCATCAAAGTGACATCACTATTTAACACTCAGGCATTTATTGGCTTAAGCTCCAACACATTTAAAGTGATAGGCTAGGGGGCAAGACATTTCTAAACAGCAGACCAATCCACCAGAGCTGGCCCGCTAACCAAAAGCAGATTGGGTGAAAAGAGGTGCTGCAGCAGAGTATGAGAAAAATAAAGCATGTTTTGAACCCTAAAGTATGTAAATATGTCACAGATACAAAGTATTAGAAATACAAAATACAAATATGAACATGAAATTGAGCTCATAGGGCACATGGAGCAAGGGACAGGGTACATTAATAGACATTTCTATTCCTGTAAATGCACCGCAGTTAGCCAAGATGCTATTTTTCATCTGTAATCCCAGGACCGATGTTGTAAAGTTACCCTGAAAACAATGCAACATTGGACTTTGTGTTGCAATTAAGAATACATACATACCATACAATACATACAAAGGTAGAAGTTTTCAGATGTTGAAGGTCCCCTATTACGCTAAATGTACGTTTTGACGTCATTTATACATAAATATGTGTCTCAGGAGACTCACAGAGTTTCAGAAAATACAACCCTCTCTCTTTTCCTCCTTACCCACATCTCTAAAAATGGAGGGTACAAACGAGCTGATCTAGATTTGCTCTGGTTATGATGCCATAACCGAAATGTGGGCTGGCTTTACGTTGAACTCCTGGCAACTTCCCGCCCAAGTGACACGTCCCCCGTATACAGTACCGAGCTGAATCCCCTCCACAGCAGCTCTGTGTTCAGCAGGATGTCTGCAGGAGGGACTTAGAGTTGTTGTATAATACATATAATGTCAGTGTTCTAGTGGTAAACACTGAGAAGGGTTTCAGAAATAATGCTTGATGTGGTTTGGAACATAAGATGGGGTTTAATCATGGCAGCGTTTAGCTGAGTATCTTCTCCCAGTAGAAAACTTTCACAGAGGAGAGAGAGATGCATGACCCTGAAAGGGGCGTGGCCAGTTTCAGCTCAGCTCAAATTTAAAGCGACAGTCACAGAATCAGCACTTCAGGAACAGGGCTGAAATAGAGGGGGATGAGAGGGACACTTCACAGACAAGTTTTGTATAGATATTGCCCTACAATATATTGTTCAAATATAGCAGACCTGGAGGAGACCTTTAACAGTTAAAACCTGTATCGGCTATGTAATGGAGTAACAATTTTCCCACCAAACTAGGAAAAAAGAAAGCACTCTTCAATCAAACTCATAAGTTATTGAGTTTTAACTTTAGCAGTAGCCTAATGAAGATACATCGGTGTGTTCTTGGTGACTTGCCAGTAAACCTTATCTTTAGTCCTCATATCCAAACCTGTCAATGATTCATTTGGCAGTGCCGTGCATATAGAAATAGCTGTTCTCCAACTTAAACAAATTAATCTTTTAAGTCATTTCTCCAACAAAAATGAAATATTTGCCGGATGCTGCTTCTTCAAAACAAGCCATTAAAATGTCACTTTGTTATTTGAGAGAGAATTTGACATTATATTGATTCAACTAATTGATTTTTGAAAACATAGGCAACTTCACAGTTTATAATTAATATGAAAGCTTGTTTGTTCCCTAAAAATGAAAGATGCTTTCTGTAGAGCTTACACATCTTCTGTATAAGTTTTAAAAGCCTTCCATGCGATTCCAAATATATACACTATTGTCTTTCGATGTGCATTCAATTATTAACAGGGAGGTTACTACCAAATGATCACGATTTGAATTTGTTTCTTCTTATTCAAAAAGTATTTTCAAGTCATATCCACATGTTGAATGGGTTACAGCTTGGCACTAAGAGCTTATACGCACGATTCCCAGCCAAGTCAAGAATTCCACCCTACAAACTGTATCTGGATCACAACCAAATGCCAAAAAACAAACAAACCAACCAACGCGTCTGCAGCTCTTTCCCATCTGCAACAAACCACCCGTGCGTCAAGCTACTGCAAGCTGTTTGGCTTGTAGGAATGAAATAGGCTTTCCACTTGAGAGAGCACAGCACACAGAGCTGCTTTTTTTAATGGGATCCAGGGCACGTTGCTCGAGTCGCCGGTGTGGTCCCACCTGCAGGTACTGTGGGTAAGGGACAGGAGAGGGAAGAGAGAGATGTTTCTCGAGGGGGAGCACATGTTTGGCTGTCAGTGGAGGGTAGAGGCGAGAGGGCTCTCTGGTACACCTGTCAGACACATGAACAAAGTACATCTGTTCCTGTCCTCCTCCTCCATCAGATGTCACCGTCTAAAACACAGCACACTTATTTCTACATGCCTCTGTGTCACTGTCCATTTGTTTTTCACACGCATATGAACACAAACAAATGCCCTCATACATAAATGGACAAAGAGGTGCAGGATTTCATATATTACAGAATTCTAATTTTCAGAACACCTTACGGTGCTGTTTCTGTGTTTACAAAATATGCAAGGCCTTAAGCAAAAGTTTAAGCATGGAAGTTGTGCAATTTCAAAGAATGAAACATGAGGTTATTAATCTTTGAATACTGTGTTCTGTAGAGAAATATTTTGCAGAGTGGAAGATGCATTGCAGAACAGCTCATCCTCAGAATTTCCTTGTGAATTATACAGTCTTTCCTTCCTGCAGCGGTCAGACTGTACAGCCACCACGACGGTTGAGACCTTGTGTAATAAACAGCAATAAGTGTGCAATATTTAGACCCTTTTCTTGAAATACTGTGCAATAATCACCATCATCATCACCATCATCATCATCATCATCATCATCATCATCATCATCGTCATCATCATCATCATCATCATCATCAATGTCTCAACACCTTTGTAGAAAACCCTCCTGCCTTGTGGGAGGTGGGGGCCAGCCGCACCTATCAAGCCTGATCTGATTTAAGGCACTGCTTCAGGCTCTCCCTGTGCCTGAAGCAGCAAGCTGTGCACCCATGTGCTCGCCTCACAATCGACTGACGGATGCATTTTTATTTTGACCCTATCATCATCGCCATCACATCTGTAACGGCGACAGTCATTTGCTTGTGAAGGAACGAAAAGGTCAAATGCCACTCATCTCCGGGCCTCGTACTTTTATGGGTATGCCAGTGCAGGAGCACTTGAGGCAAATCTGAGAAAATCTATTATTACAACCTTCCATTACATATGTCACTAAGTTCTGAAGATGCTGCTCATCGTTTTTTAGCCATGGATGTGTACTTATTTACGTACTTTATTGTAGTATAACTAATGTTTGTTTTTCTTATATATACAGTATTAATACGTTAACTTATTCTGTGTTATTGCATACCTTTTTTCACCTGCCCGTCCACACGGTTTATTGTTTAAAAGGATCCCCGTTAGCTGTCACCAAAGCTGTCCAGCAGTGGCTCAGTCAGTAGGGGCTTGGACTGGGAATCCCAGTTCACCTCCTAGGCCCTGCTGTGGTGCCCTTGAGCAAGGCACCGGACACCTCCAATCCCCCCCTCCCCATTGCTCCCCGGGCGCTGCACAATAGCTGCCCACTGCTCCTAGTACTAGGATGGGTTAAATGCAGAGGACCAATTTCACTGTGTGTGCTCTGCTGTGTGCATGTATGTGACTAATAAAGAGGGTTTCATCCCCCTATTCTATTCTAAGTAGGACAAGCTAGTCTTCCTGGGGTCCAAACACAACACATAACAATACACAACATACAAAAAGTAATTAACAATGATAATCTAAAAGAAGTAAATCATTATAAACTTCAGAAATTATTCAGAAAATGATTACATTCGTTATTGCATTCATACAGTAGGTATGACCGTTCCCTACTCACAAATTGAAATAGTGCATTCTCAGATGGTACTTCAAAGATACTTTGCTATTCAATTTACGTATAATCAATGGGCAATTATCCCAATGATTGATGGCACGATAAATAACTGTTCTCTTCAGAGCATTTGAATTGGTAACATCATCTGGCCATCATTAGCTGACCTAGTGAAATGAGAATGAACCTGACTACATGTGACAATTTGGTTATAAAAGAAAACGGGTTGAGAAGAAAAGACGGTGTTCCTGAAAAATGAAGTCGCATTGAAAACCAGCCTGTTCTCTACCGTTAACCATGAGAGTTGACGGTGCATACTGATAGTATTTGTTCTTATGGGACAATGTTATACTAACCTGGCTGCTCTGTTCTGGGCAGTTTGTAATTTCTCTATTTGACCCTAAAATGCAGAGGACCATACTGGTGAACAATTTCAGACTCATCTTTGGTGTAGATGACAGTTTATGACTCGATCCCACGATAATTGATTTGGTTTTCGAGATGTTCAGTACCCACTTATTTCGTTTTATCCAATCAAAAACCTTATTTAACTCAGCTGATAAAACATGGTCCAGTTCACTGACAGGTTTTGCAGCATAATACAATGTGGAATCATCAGCATACATTTGTACAGTTGCTTTACACAAAACTGATGGTAAATCATTTGTGGAGATGGCGTATAAGAGTGGTCCCAGGCAGCTCCCTTGCGGGACTCCGCAGACCAAGACGTTAGAGTGTGACCAGCTGCCAGTATAATAAACCCATTGTGTCCTACTTGTGAGATGACTCTTCATAAATAGGATGGCGGTTGGACTAACTCCATAGCATTCTAATTTACCGATGAGCAGATCGTGATCTATGACATCGAATGCCGCACTAAAATCAAGTAATACTGCACCAGTCATCTTTGAGTTATCCATTTCCTTGAGCCAGTCATCTGTCATTACTCTAAGGGCGGAACAAGTTGAATGTGTCTGTAAGCATGTTGAAAACCCGTGTTGAAGCCGTTACAGTCAAAGTATTCCTGTATTTGTGAGTAGACCATTCTCTCCATCAGTTTACCTAGAACTGGGAGAATAGTGATAGGTCTACGGTTCTTCCCAGTGGGTGCTAGTCTGCCAACTTTCGGTAAGGGAATCATTTTACCCTCTTTCCAGATAGTGGGATAAACCCCTTTCATTAAGCATGCATTTAATATATGACATATCGGACCGTAAACATAGTCAGCTGCCAGACCAAGTACTTTACTATCCAGCATGTCAGTACCCACTGAGCTGTGTTAAGGCAGGGACTTCAACAACTTCCTTACTTCCGGCTCATCCACACTCTTAAACTGAAAAGTCTAACATCACAGTATTTTTTATGAGCTTTAGATTATCAGAATCAGTATTGTCCATATTCTGCCTTAGTGCATAGACCTTATTGATGAAGAAATCATTCAAATAATTTGCTACTATATCAGATGGTTTGGTCAGAAACATGCCTTCTGATTCCACAAAGGAAGCCCCGCCAGTTGTCCTTCTCCCCATTAATTCATTAAGGGTTTTCCAGAGCTCTTTACCATCTTCCTTTACAGCATTTATTCTTTGCATGTAATATTCTTTTTTCATTCTTCTATTCAGTTTTGTAACCTGGTTCCTCAGTTGACAGTACTTGACTCTGTCGTCCACTAATCCAGACTTTACTAATGTAAATTCGGCTTCATCTCTTTCTTTCATGAGTCTCATTCAGCCATGGAGCTAGTCTTGCTTTTACAATCCACTTTCTCATAGGGGCATGCTTATCAACAATCTTCATGAAGCTTTCCATGAAGATTTTTAAGAAGGCCTCAGGCTCCTCAGCAGCATACACATCAGTCCAGTCAATATCACCAACATCTGCCAAAAAACGTTCAGGAATGAATTTCTTGAACATCCTTTAATGTACTATATTGACCTTACATTTGGGAATTTTAGTTTTCCTGGTAATTGCTATAATATTATGGTCACTAAAACCCACCGATGGAGAAACTGGTTTAGTGCAGCACTGAGGAATATTTGTGTAAATATGGTCTATGCAAGTGGCGGAAGTATGGCCAGCAGTGTTAGTAAAGTCTCTGGTTGGTTGAGAGATCGTCTGAGACAGATTACAAGCATCGATTAATGATATCATCTTTTGTTTCATTGGACATTGATTCGCAAACCAGTCTATGTTCATGTCCCCAAGTAAGGAAATATCACCATTCACATCTGCAACTCTGCAACAAGGAAGATGCACTTTGACCCATAGATATTCTAAACTATCTGACATAAACTCTGAGCACCGTGTTGACGGAAGGTTATTTCTGATATATAATGCTGTGCCACCCCCGTGTTTTATTCCTGTCCCTTCTAAAAATATTAAAGCCGTCAATGGAAACCTCCGTGTCAAGAACAGTAGCATCCAGATGGGTCTCTGATACAGCCAAGATATGAATGGTGTTTTCTGTAAACAGATAGTTAAGTTCAAGTACCTTATTTCTGATGCTGCAGCCTTTCAAATGTGCCATAACCAGACCCTTTGAAACAGGAAGAAGATGCTTATCATCAATGGGCCTCCTATCCATATCCATACTATTCAATTCAGTCTAAAATAGCTCAAGTTAAGGACACCGGAGAACTAGTTTCTAGCTCCAGCTCCTGGCTGTTGGGAAGGGGGATGGACAATAAGCCTGTCATTTCGGATGTAGGCTATGCCGCCTCGTTCTCTGGCAGCTTTCATGGCTGGAATGAGTTCCTTACGCTTTTGCCTGACAGCTTCAGTGTAGTCCTCATTCACGTTGGTGCCTTTCAGATCCTTAGCCTTTCCCGGAACAGCCATTTTATCTTTATATCTGTGTTTGTTTACTTTTATGATGCTCCAAGGCAAGTTGTTTCATCGTTGGATTTTCAAAGGTGACTGTAGTGTTTCTTGGCACATTAATGCTGCAAACTAAAAGCAAATATCCAAAACCTCATTATCTTTGCTTGTCACCTTGCCTAATTGATGTCTAAACTTTGGTCCAGATGTGATGTTTTTTTTGCCTGTACTGCTGAAAATGATAGACTTGCAGTAAATGTTTTGAATTCTAAGATTCCCTCGCAGACCTATAGCCAAGAAACTTTAGAGGTGAATTGTTTTTGTTACTGATAAGGAAAGCCCCCCTAAGCACAGTTGGATTTTTCAACAATATATGTTGGATTACTTTAAAACTACAGAGAGTACACAAATGTAAATAAGAGTGTGTATGCAGAGATGCTGAATATGAGTATGCATGCTCAGCAGAACCTCCTTTAATTAAAATAAATGATGCTCCCTTTCTCTCACCACCAATTTGTCCAAACAATACACAAGCCATGACTCTGTTCCAGGTCTGCAGCCTGTGTTTGCATTGTTATGCAGTCATAAAAAAAATGGTATTGTTCTACATAATCGTTTGCTTTGCAGGCAACACAAGAGTCTGCCTTGAAAATCAGCGCTACCTTAGCTGTAGTGTTTACTGACCTCATTATAATTGCTTTTTAAATGCCATAATTACAAGCAAACAGTAGTTTAGAGATGATCAAATGGACAAAGAAAAGGAAAATGTTATTTATATATTTCTGTTGCGAGGCAGGGACATCCTCAGTGATAGCAGAGAAGAGCAATAGGGAGTGAGATGTGTGATTGAAGAGAAAAAGGGGCACACGTGAATTGCTTGTTGATGAGAGTAAGACTCAGAGGAGGAGGAGGAGGAAGAGGAGGAGGAGACTCTACTGTCCTGACCGGGGTGAGCAGGTCAGTAAACCATCTGGGATAAAGGAAGTGGGGGTGCAGCGGCTCTTTAGGAGCAGTGGGGAGGTTCCTGCAGGGGAGGAAGAGAAAACGGAAGACAATATGGAGGCAGGACTGGAGACTGGAAGGGAGGAGGTGCAGCCCTCGTAGTTAGGAATGGCAACACCGAGCTTTTGCATTTTTTTATTAGTATAATGTTGCATTTTTGGTCATATTCTAATCTTAATCACCTCATTTATTCATTTTGGAGAGAAGTGGGAGCTCTGAGGAGAATTCAACTCCAGGTAAAAAAAGCCCCTGAACAACTAAAGAACACTTAGGAGGAAAGCTAACTGCAATGGTGATCAAAATAATTTCTTGAGACGTCATCAAACTCCATCTTGTGATTGCCCCCTAGTGGCAGAAAAAGGCATTTTGTGCCTTTAAAGGAAAACAAATCATGGAAAAGTTGCTTCTTTTACAGAACGTGCAAACTATCCTTGAGATAGAGATTAACAACTTAATTTTTACTTGAGCTTAACACCTGCCAATGGTTTGATCTTTAGACCGTTTTCACAGCAGGCATTTGGACCTGTCATAGTAGGAAAAACACAAGTGGAATTTACAACATTAATGATGGTTCAGTTTCAGTTTTCAAATAAGACATCATCATTATTGTCATTACTGAAAGAACCAAAGGACAGTCCTATATCAAATGAACCATATCTGTAATAAACAAAAGTTACCCTTTAATAAGTAAAGGGCAACTTTTAATTGTTGTTATAATTGATGTTGGAATTAAATCTCTGAAACAATTCTCCTCATTTTCCAAACAAACCATCTTTACGATGAACAACATCAGACCAACAGAACAATGAATAATTTATAAAGACAACAATTAAATAAGATGAAAATCAGTCCTTATAAATATCAGACTGTATCTCTCTGCTGTATCAGCCCATTAAAGACTTTTTAAAATGTGCTGTTGGGTGGGTCTTTCCTGTGAAACCTACTCTGGCACACAGGAAATGTTTCTTTTTATGTTTCCAGAAGCAGCAGCATTGTTTGTGTGGAATAAATAGAAGAGGAGCTCCTGCAGTTACAGCCAGACACTCAGCTTCTATCAACAGAAAAACTGAGATTGCAGAATATTGCACACAGCGTTAGATTGACGGCTGATACCTAGGAAGGGATTGTTTGGTTGTTTTGCAAACCAGGGTCTCTTAAAAACACATTTAAAAAGCTGTATCTCTAAAGGGTTCTGGCAGTTGTTCAATGACTTGAAAGATACTTTTGGACTATGTTTGCCTCAATGAGCGATATTCAAAGACCTGTCTTTTCTGACTGGGGTTTAGGCTTATTCAGACCCTGCAGATAAGAGAGGGACATTTCCAACCTGCAGATGAGCAGAGAGAAGATGATGACAGCAGGGCTCACCTCACCACAGGGAGGTGAGGAGCCCAGAGGTGTTGTGAAGAAATGGATTTCAGCATCGTGGCTGTGCACTGAGACGACTAAAATGGAGAGTGGAGGTGCACACAGGTAGAAGTCAAAGACAAAATGGAGCAGAAAAGGGTTGGATGAATTTCTAAATACATGGACAGGAATAAAACAAGACAGGTAGAAAAAGAAGGTGAGATAAAAAGACAGGAGAAACACAATTTGACTACAGAATATACGCCTCATCTTGGGATCCATAACTCTGTACTGGTTTCAGATTTACATAGTGATTACTGCAGCTTTCATTTATCTCATTATTAATTCCATTATAACATTACTTTGAAGTGTTGAGTGTGTTAGCTTTAGTTGAAGGACAGTAGTTGAGTGCATATCAAGAACCAAGAAAACATTATTTCAATGAACTCCCGATGGTAGGAATGTCTTTGTCAACGAACACACTTGTTAGCTATAGAGATCAGGACCTGTTGCACACGCCTGCTCCTTGAGAAGTAGAAAATAACCAACGACAGTCACCTTTTTCAGCTGCAAAAAAAGGAAAAGCAATGAAAGATTTAGCTTTCAGTGCTCGTTCAATTTAGAGACAAAGCACCAACAGCTTTAGTAAGGCTTATAGAAACCTTTTGATGTATAATGAAGTGAAGCAGGAGTAAAAGAACATGGTGTAGACTGTGCACGTATCTTTCTTGCTTGTTCATTGTTTACTTTTAACATGACTGGAGAAACGTAGAATATCCTACCAATATCAGACGTTTGGTGATTAATAGAAATGTTTTTCATCCTTTAAATAGAAGCTTGAATTTATTACAGTGAGCTTAGTTTTGAGAATGTTTTTAAGACACTGCATTGAAAAAAAAAAAGTTCAGAGCTCCCCCTTTTCACATTTTGACAAGTTGCTGTGTTATACCTGTACAGAGAGGTGTATGCCATTCTACATAATGGGAACCAAACTACAACGAGCAGCCATAACATTAAGACCACCTGCCTCATGTTGTGTAGGTCCCCCTTTTGTGGCCAAAACAGCCCTGACCCATCGAGGCATGGACTCCACTAGACCTCTGAAGGTGTGCTGTAGTGTCTGGCACCGAGACGTTAGCAGCAGATCCTTTAAGACCTGTAAGTTACGAGGTGGGCCCTCCATGGATCGGACTTGTTTATCCAGCAGATCCCACAGATGCTTGATTGGATTGATATCTGGGGAATTTGGAGGGCAAGTCAACACCTTGAACTCGTTGTCGTGTTCCTCAAACCATCTCTGCAGTGTGGTAGGGCGCATCATCCGGCTGAAAGAGGCCACTGCCATTAGGGAATACCGTCTCCATGAAGGGGTCAGTATGAGCACCCTGACCGGTCTGCGGCTGTGTGTTCTCACACCTTTCTAACAGAACCAGCATTCACTGTTTCAGCAGTTTGAGCTACAGTAGCTCTTCTGTTGGATCGGACCACACAGATCTATCGCCAGTTCCCTGTTTTCCTTCCTTTGACCACTTTTGGTGCTGACCACTGCAGACCGGGAACACCCCATAAGAGCTGCAGTTTTAGAGATGCTCTGACCCAGTCGTCTAGCAGTCACAGTTTGGCGCCTGTCAAAGTCGCTCAAATCCTTGCGCTTGCCCATTTTTCCTGCTTCCATCAACTGTGAGGACAAAGTGTTCACTTGCTGCCTAACAAATCCCCCCCACTGACGTTGTTCTTCACGTCACCTGTCAGTGGACATAATGGTATGACTGATCGGTGTACATTTCAATTCTCATATAGCAAAACGTCTGAATACTGATTTGAATGTAATTATTTCTTCTTTTTAACATATTGTAAAATCTTGTTTTCCCTGTTTGGGGTACTGAATCAAAATTTGAAAGGGAAAAAAACATTTCAATGATTTTAGCGCAGGATGACAGAAGAAAACCTTGATACTAAACAGTATCTTCTTAGAGAATATTTCAAATTTGAGACTTTTCTTCCTGTTGTGTTCCATATTCAATGCCAGTTTAATTCCAAAATGAGCTATCAGACCTTATAAAATACTGACGTGTACTATTTTCGGGTTATTCAACCAAGTTGTTTATGAAATCAAATAATTGCACATTCCATATTCAATTTGGTGCTGCAAATCAAATACTGACTTTGAATTAATGTTACAGTTTTAGATGTTCACCTTTATGATGAGCACATCAGCATAAGGCATCAATTAAGGCTCCAATCAAAAAGGGAGCTTTTTAATTGGAGCGTTACTGCCTGCAATTTGAGGAGATTTAATACTGAATGTACAGACTCCACAGCGAAGATGCTTCATTGTTTAACTGCATAAATTAGAGCGACATTAGGGGAAAGAACATTGAGTTATAAAACAGGCAGCAGCACTGTCTCTCTGCTTTAAAGCAGTCCATCCATGGTCCTGAGTGCTACAGCACACAGTTGTTGTTGCCAATACAGTGCATGACTCATCAGTACACACACACACACACACACACACACACTGTATTTCCACAATTGTGTTCTCAGAAGGCAATCCAAGTAATGAACTGTGCGAAAACCCATCTGTGTTCCATTTTCAATTTGGCACATCCTTGCGATGCTATTAATGATCCTGCAGACACATTTGAATGCAATGTGATTTGCAATGGGAGCATATTTTCCCACCACACAACATATTGATATGTGAAATCTCAAGATAGGATTTAGAATAAAGTTGACTTTGCTGTGATAGCTTCACAAATAGGATATTTGGAAGCCATTTTCCAACACAATGTATCATTTCCAGCAATAATACAGTAAGTTCTAAAGGAAAAAAGCTTTAGATTATTAAAGATGATAATACGTTTGGAGCAAGTGTAGTACGTGACTGTGTCTGTTTCTTAGTCAGCTATTCGTTGAGGACTGGGAAAAAGTAGCAACAGACGACCTAACAGTGAGTTGTTTACGTCCAGCTGGATCAAGTGTGGCAATAATTTGATTTTGAATGATGACACAAAATCAATTGTTTATGCTTCATTGCAAAAAACGCACAAAAAAAACCCCTTACAACATAATCAAGATGTTGCTAATCCCACACCGATTATCAAGGCTGTTTGTATTTACATTTTCAGGAAAAAATATGAATGATTAATTACATTTGAAACAAAATGCAACATAATTCATCTAGTTTCAGTCCTATGATTTTTTGTGTAATATGCTTCTTGTCTATTGTAATATAACATTTGAAGTAATCTTCTTACTGGACACATACATCTTATATTCTCCTTTTAGCTCTGTTTTGGTGTTCAAAATCAGCTGTCTTTGTTTGTCTATCGTTTGAATTGGGAAGTTTATGCAGGATCTTTTTTTTTTTAATGGAAGGAAAACATCTGCATGCTGATATTGGAATAAAGGTAAGAGTCACTGAAAGCATGTTGTGCGGGCCATATAACAAGTAAGGCAGCTAAAATACGCTAAAACGCTCTTTCGTAATCAGGGGAACGGCAATTTTGGGGGATATTTATCACTATTTGTGACTGACACATCATTTGAGTGACTATTATATACAGCTGTTTATGTGTATTTGTGAAGGAAGCGCCATCTCCTGCTGAAACCCTGCAATTGAAGAAATGGGTGTGTCTGCAGTGGAATCTGCCAACGCCCTCTCAGGAAACAGGGGGAGGGACTTAGATAGCCAGACACTAGGATTCGTTGGGTTTTCCGGATGAAATTTGGAGGAGGGTCATCTAGTTGGCTACATGTGTGTAGACATTTTAATGAGTGCAGCAATCAAGTAGACATTAAAGGTGCCATAGAATGCCTCTATCTGGTATTTAAAATTGTTCTCTGATGTCTACAAAGAAGGTATATAACTTTGGTTGATCCAAAAAAGGTCCAGATGCGGTTTGACAGGCCCATTCACAACCCTATGATTTGGTCCTAGAATGACACAAGGCATTGTTTTGGCATCCAACCTTACATGTTTGAGCCTTTATCGGAGGAGGAAACCGATGAATTTGAAGAACAGCCAGTTGGTCGGAGATTGGAGAGCAACATTACGGAGTGGTAAGTGTTAGGGTTAGTGTTTCCAGCAGCTGGTGTATGCAAATGCTGGGGCTCGACTACCGTGTGTTACGTCACACACAGGGATTATTGTAATTCGCCCGTTTCACCGCTGTAATATGCATATTGATAATTTGCACGTGAAGGAGGAAACAATGGTGTTTGAGGTTCACGGTATGTCAGTTCAATGTTCCGAACTCTCCTTATTCAAGTATGCCATAATCAAATACTCTTTGTAAAACCAAACACGCTAAACATGAGTGAATATCTCATTTGAGGACCAAACTTGTCAATTGATTTTTCCACACGACGCTTTGCAAACACGGCACCACAGTGTTGGAGGTTGAAAAAACAAACCTCATTATCTCGCACCATGACACTGCAAAGCTATTGCAAATGTTTGTTTTGAAATGGGAAAAGGGGTAATGTGAGTATTTGACCTGCAGTATTCAGTAATTCTAATTACACCAGTTTAATCCCACCTCATTTTAAAACAGCAGCCTCTTCACACCTAGACGGCTTCGAATCGATCACACCACATCCTTTAATTTAAAAAGTCATTAAATCACACCGGAATTCCAGACATTCTCACTGCGCTGTAGGCCAACTCCATTCGTCCCTCCTCCCTCATTGGATTCCCCGTAAACCGCTCCATCACCTTACGATAAAGTCCTCCACATCACCCTGAGCAGCTGTTTGAAAAAATGTAATTATGCATGGAGATGAAATTCAAATCCAGCAGACACCCTCAGTGTAACTTATGATTTATTGATACTTTGGAGCAGACATTTATATTGTCGTTACGATTAAGACTCTTCCGAGTCAATTTACGATCTGCTCCAATTTTGATATCTTTCTTTATTATCTTTCTGTCACTGTGCAGGGGGGGTCGATCTTGTGTTGGGGCCACACTAATTGTCTGCTAGTGGGGTCAGTACAGTAGGGCTTTCCTTGTTATGCCTAACCTTTCCAAAGGTTGCACCGCTTCGTTTGACATTTCAGAAACAGCCCATTTGCTTCGACAGGCATGCCATTACTGAATGACACAACCTCTTTCTTCGATGTACTGCATTACCTTGAACAGGAAAAACATTTTGAGATTTTCAAAGCACTATGCTCTATCAAAGTATTTTTGGTGATTCGTGTTTTTTAATGATGACATACCGTAGCTCAAGAATGTACTGGATGCTGTAGATGATTGAAAACGATATTACTCTCAAAGAGGAAAAGCTTTTTCTCAATACTTTATTAGCATTTTTTCTTGAGCAAGGCTAAATTGCAATGACGGCTCTCTAAAAAACAGTTTCTGTTTGCATTAGTTTGAACTTTTTGGAGCAGCTTTTATAAAGCCTAGTTAGGGGAAAAACTACTTGAAAACAGAATAGCTATTACAACATTTTTTTTAAAGGTCAACTATTATTCTCTTTTTCAACAATATATTATAAGTCTCAGATATATACAGAACATGTCCCTGAAGTGTTTGGCTCAAAATACCAAACGGATCATGCCATAATCCCCTCTGTTTCAGCCCTGTTTCAAAAGTGCTGATTCTGTGTCTGTAGCTTTATATGCTAATGAGCTGCTGATGGCCACGCCCCTCTGCGAGATGATTGGTTCAAAAAACACTATGGTGCTCTGCGAGGAGATTTAGGTGATAAGGTGGGCGGGTGTTGCCTTGGTTGGTTATTGGCTAATGGTTGTACAACCCCAAAAAACATTGTGACATCACAAAGTGGCGAAAATCTGATCAGCTCATTTTCAGACAGGTTTTTATATAATTGGACCAGGACAAAAAGAGAGGGAGTCTTTTTTCCTGAAACTTTCTGAATCTCAACACAGAGGGGATATAAATGACATGAAAAAGTGATTTTGCATAATAGGTGACCTTTAAATTCAGCATGAATATCAAAGACATATGCGCAGATAATTTTCTCAGCTCTGCAAATTGTGTTACTGTTTTCCAGCTAAATGTTTTGGTTTAAAGTGCACCAATTTATCATTTTGATTCACTTTCACAGCTCTCATGAGTGTCTTTTCCGGATGCCTGATGTGTCCTCTACACCAACTCCTCAGCAGAAGAGCATAAACACAAAATCACAGCTACACGTGAACAAATCGGAGTATTTAGCGCTCAAAATATAATTCCGTCCTGGGTTGGTGAAAACCATAACGAGAGTTCAGAGAGAATGTTGGATGCTTTTGTTACTAAAGACAGGTTTGAGTATTAGGAATAAATATACTTCAATATTCTAAAAGTAAACAAATCAAAATTCACTCAACTCAAGAACACCCTTACAAGTTTTGTATTAAATCAATATCAAATACATGTTGTGGGGTAAAACATAAAGCATAGCAATTGCTTGAATATAAGAATTAGGGTACAAATAACTCTAAAAGGAATAACCATAAAACCTTTTGTTACGATCCATGTTAGTGTCTCCTGTTTTATTTTGTGAAGTCAAGATCTGTGATGTCTTCTCCTCCCTCCCCACCTGTGTTTAGTTATTGTGATTAGTCTTGTGTGCATTTAAGTTTGGGTTTTTCTCTCAGTTGTTGTCTTGATGCGGGGGTTATTTTTTAGAGAGTTTCTGTTTTTTTTTGCCTTGTTTTACCTGGCCCTGCTCTGTGAATTCTCGGACAATCGCCACTAAATAAGCTGTCTTCTGCATTTGGGTCCTATCTACTCTCTCCAGTTCACACTCCAGTTCACTTCCAATGTCAATGGTGATATGAAATTGGAAGTTATTGATGGGATTAGATTGTTTCTCATTATCATTGAATAGGGGTTTGCTGTTGGAACTAGTGTGGAAGCTGGAGAAGGCTCAGACTGCTGGTTCACTTTAAATGACCAAGAACTGGGAACTATTTTTTTGAGAAGTTTTGTCTTTGCAATCCATGTGCAAACGTTACTTATAGCTGGGTTTAAACAGGAAGAAATTGCTTTAGGTTCGGAGGGATTTCTCAAAAATCAATCAACCCTCATTCAAACCAGTGAAAGCCACAAGGCACAGTTGAAAACTCTTTCAGAGGAAATAGCAATCAAAGTGACTGTTGTTCTCTAGCGGGTCACAGTAGGGGGGTTTAGCCTTCTTCTGCTTCCTTATACAATAGCACATTCTAAGTCTTTGCACTGCCTGAGTCACTGCTCCATCATTCCTCTCTGCCAGTATTGATTGCATCAAGTCCTCCCAAATGGATGAATAGAATAACCTTCCTCTCTGTATCCATTTCCTTTTTTAACTGACGGCAGAAGCACAGAGGGTGTTGAGTATAGTGTACAGCCAGACAAACGAGGCAAAGGATCAGCGTATGTGGATTCCTGCTCTACTGATCATGTGCATCGACTGCCAGGCTGACAGCAACCTCAGACAATCATCCTCATCCCCTCTCCCATCAACCTTGGCTTGGCCCATAGCTTGCACAGAATCAATCAGTATTGAGATATGAGCAGCCGTCACGGTGGTGACCGATTTTGGCATGCAAGACTCTCCCTTAATAGACAAAGAGATGGAGATCAATAGTCAATTTGGCCTTGGAATGAGGCTGGAATGGATCAAGGGAAATTCATTTTATTCTTCTCATTTTAGCCTGGAGAATTCAGGAAAAGTATGATGGACTCTCCCGACTACAACAGTAAAGGAGTAAATCTTTCATCCGCTGTATATGAGTAACCTTTGGCGGTGCAGATAAGATTACATTTTTATGATCAGCACTTTTAGTCTATGTGCAAAAATATAATGGCTAAGAAAGAGAAAAATATGTTTCACCTTATTTCTTAGACTTCATTAGGAGTTCCAGTTTTCTTCCTTCCCAGTAATGCAGAGTATAAAACCAAGTGGTGGACAGCAGCTTAAAGGTCACCCATTATTTAAAATCCACCTTTTCATGTCTCTTCTTATTCATGAATATGTGATCCCTCTGATTGGGAGTTCAAATTCAGTTTACTTTGTCACCTCCGATACTAGCAGCGCTATGGATAGCATTAGCTTAGGAGTTTCTAAATATGTTCGACCAAGGATGGATTACTGCACGGGCCTACCGGGCCCAGGCCCAGGGGCCCAAGGGCCAAGGGGGCACTGAAGCCCAAGCCTCCGCTCTACCATTTCAATATTGTCTCTACAACATAATACAATTAAAGGGGCTCTGAAGCCATAACCTTGGTTACATTACATACGTTATGTAATATATCTCAATAGGGCCCCTCGATCATATGCCACGGGTTGTGTAATTAATTCATCCCTCATACGTTAAAGCCCCCCCGCCCAAATTAGAAATACAATAGCATATGATAGGTCATATAGTGCTCATGAACCACAGCTTATCAATGTTATTCATCCCTAATATTGGAAAAGGGCCCTTAAATCTAAATTATATATATATTAATATATATTAACAATATAAGTTCGAGTGTTATGTCTTTTAAAAAATGGACCTTGAGTCTCTTCAATAAAGATGATTGATTGACTATAATACATTATGATAAATCCTTATTCATAGAGGTTATCTTCCCTTCAAATTGTGATGCCAGTTTATAACTACATGTTGCTGATAATAGTTGTTTATCTGGAGTAGGAATGAGAATAAATGGAGTGATTTTGCATTTGTGGAATTGCTTTTTATTTATTTAATTGAATCCTCTGTTTTATAAACAAGATCCCAGTAATTCCTCCCTTTTCAAACACCATATTACCTGTCTAACCTGATTTTGAAGTGTTGTCACAATGTGAAAGATAATTATGACAGTTGTAGTAAAATGACAATCATTTGTGTCAGTGCATGAATGGACAGCGACCTCTCGACAGGATAATGGGAGCAGGAGCGGATTCAGTCACGAAACCTGAAGGGTTCCGTTACACATTTACTGGCCGTAATTATAACGTGACAATTCTCAGCACTGTGTTATCGTTTCCCCGTTGAGATGCATAATAACTTTCTTTTCCATTAGGAGTCTGTCTCCATGGAGAGTTATCAGGTGGTTGTAATGCTCTGTGTTATCAGCGGGTGGGGGGGGGTGAAACCGGGGCCGGCGGGCTCAGGAGGTGTCCACATTTCCGTCCTCGGGCTGTCCTCGAGCCTCTTGGCCTCACAGCGGCACAAAGGAAGTGATTCAATTATGAAGTGACACCTTGAGGCATGTAGAAAAGCACGCTGCTTCAAAAGAGATCACTCAAAATGTATCCTCTCCTTTTATCTCCCTCCGTCTGCCAGCCTGTCTCCCCTTCTCCCTCTCAATTCAGTGATTCTTAATGGTGTTGCTCTGGAAAACATAGATAAATGTGTCTCCTCTGGGCGGCTCCCAAGGTCATATTGCTCTGAATGTGAGAACTTTTGCTTTGGACTAAAGCGTTTTATTGATTCAATTAGTGCAGAAGTGAAAGGATAACTGAAGCAACGCATCTGCATATATAATGAAGAACACAGCAGTCACATTTCTCCTAGATTTTCTCCTGCAGATCGGACTCTAGAACATCAGGAGGATACGTCCCCTTCCGACACAGAAGGCGGCGTTGGTCCTGGTCCAGGATCTAGTCCTCTCACATCTAGACTACTGTAACTCCCTACTGGCTGGTCTACATGCAAACGCTATCTGACCTCTACAGCTTATTCAGAATGCTACAGCCCTTCGCTTTCTTCACCAGCTGCCAGAATACGGTTCAGGACACTTGTACTGGCCTACCAGTCTCTGTCCTACATCCAAGACATGATCAAACCATAGACTCCAGCACTTCGCTCTGCATCTACCAATCAGCTTGCTACTCCCTAACTGCGAAGTTGAACCAGGAACACCCCAACAAATACACGCCTTTCTGCTATCCTGGCTCCAAAATGGTGAACGAGCTTCCCACTGATATCAGGACAGCGGAGAGTCTACATATCACCCATCGCAAACTGAAGACCCACCTGTTTTGGATAAGAGTGCCAGCCAAATCCTTTGTAATGTAGTTCCCGTTTACCGCTCTCATCAAGCTCCTTCCCAGCTTGATGCTTTAAAGAAAATATACAAAAAGAACATCTATACATTATAGATTGACAAAGCAGAAATAAAATTCGACCATACTTTGAATTAATGAGGAGCAAATGGCCCTGAAGTGTCTTTCCTTTCTGTAATTCTTTTTGGCGGCGCTGATCATGCTTTTATGGTTTCTGAACGCTACACTGCATTCATTATCTTACAATGCTCACAACGCAGCCCCCCCCCCCCCCCCACACACACACACAAAAATAAATACATGAAATCATTTACAAAGGCTACTGAGTGCGTCACATTCGGTTGAATGCAGTTTGTGTCCTTTAATACATGTCTGAAGATCAACGTTTTTATTAAAGTTTTCAAGGCAACAACAACAACATATTAATACCTATAAAATAAAAATACCTACATAATAATTATACTGAAGGTTAAACGATTAAAACACCAACTTAACACTCATTCATGCTTTGATCACCTCCAGGCTGGATCACTGCAATTCCCTTTTATCAGGCTGTCCAAACTCATCATTAAAGGCCCTTCAGTTAATACAAAATGCTGCAGCACAGGTTTTAACAGGAACAAAGCAAATGGACCACATCACTCCTGTTTTAGCAGCTTTGCACTGGCTCCCAGTTAAGTCCAGGATTTATTTTTAAAATACTTTTACTGACACTTAGATCCTGTAGATAGGCACCATCCTACCTACAGGATCTTTTAATCCCCTATTGTCCCTCTAGGGCATTAAGATCCAAGAGTGCAGGTCTGTTGGTGGTTCCCAGAGTTCACACAATAAGATCAGGTGCTAGAGCTTTCGGCTTTCAAAGCTCCGTTCCTCTGAAACAAACTTCCACGTGTGCACGCATTTAAGAGCAGGCTGAAGACTTCCCTCTTTGGTGCAGCGTACAGTCAGGACTGGTTTTAAACTCCTTTTTAAACATCCTCATGGACCCTTCATTTTATGGAATTTTAATGTTGTATTCTAACTGTATCTGTGTCATTGTGTTATGTAACCATTCATTGGTGTTTTCATTCTTATCTATATTTTTTTATATTGTCATTTATGTTTGCTGATTTACTGACAAATGTGATTTGTGATATTGGGCTATATACTGTACATTTGAATTGAATTGAATTAAAAGGAAATGTCAGCAATAAAACTGTTAATTATTTTCATATATTAAGTGTATTATTTTGTTATTTTCCCCTCTAACTACAGAGCTATAGTGTGTTAGGTTGCCCACGTTTGCGTTCCACGTTCCCACGTTCTAATCATTTTGAAGTAATAGAATACAGAGTAAAAACAAACCCAAACCATATATTTCACTGTATTTATATCTTAAAGTTGCCAAGTCCTCCTAACAATCCCCAAATCTTCATAGATGCAATGCAATCTCATCATTTTTTCTTCTGAATTCCAGTTTTGTGACATTTCATTTCTGCTGAAGCTGCAAATCCAAACCACACTGTGTATTTCTGACTCAGGTTTAACGGGATTAACCTTTATGATCATCCGGCTCTGGGCTCTACCTTCCATACATCCTATACATCACCGTGACATGTTTTCAATCTCAAATTACCCGGGTGATGGATGTTATCTGAAAAACCTGAGGACTTTTGCAGCTCTGGCACAGGAGGAGTTATTGTCCTTCCCTCGCTGCTGAATCAATGTAATATCATCCAACAGGCATACGAGTGCACTGGCAATATTACAATTTGGGAAGATGGACTTTAGTATTCAAAAGGTTTTATTCTTTGCCAGGAACTGCATTAAATTCTGCATGTCAATGTATGTTCACGTGGCGATGGAAGACTTTGGACGACCGTTTGACTTTTTAATCACCCCAAAAATATGAATCTGACTCTGATAAATCAACTGTATGTGTCACACCATCCAAACAGTCTGAAAGCATCCACAGGCTAACGTTAGCCTTCTGGCCTCTCAGCAAACATAATAACTTTGCAACAGCTCATCCTTCACAGCGGGCATAAATTCTTCTGATTTCATTAAAGCCTCTGCAGAGATGAAGATCGGGACACTTCATTCCAATTTTCCAACTTGAACCCGGATTATTGGCAACACATGTAGATTCATTTAAATATTTTTCAAATCAGAAGAGGAAAATATGCTCATCATGCACCCCTGAGCTAACATAATATAAATGTTAATTAAGATGTGTGCAGCGCGCTGGGGAAATGAATATTTGCAATAAGGCTCTCCGACTCGTAATCTGGAATACAGTATTAGTATTCTTTTTAGATCTACCTTTATTTTTCAACTAGGATACAAACAGTATAAAATAATGTATAGGATTAAGCTAGAGCATGAGTTTTCACCCAAGTGCTGCTTCTAAATTTGTTGTTAAACTGTCTGCAAAAGAAGTACATTTTTCCATCATCATATGTTTATAGAGCTATGTATTACTCTGAGCTACAGAATCTATTTTAAAATACTTTTATTGGTTTTTAAAGCTCTTAATGGTCTTGGGCCTGGATATTAATCGGATTTGCTTCTAACCTATGAGCCCTAGAACCCTCAGGTCTTCTGGTACCGGCATTCTGATCATGCGAAAAGTGAAAACAAAGACCCACAGTGAGGCGTATATTTATTATTACGGCCCGTGACAGTGGAACAGCCTCCCAGAGGACCTGAGGGCGGCAGAGAGCGTTCGTATTTTTAAGAGCAAACCTTTTTAATTTTGCTTTCATCTGAATTGTATTTTATTCTTATTTTTTTTCTTTTTATTGTGAGTGTGTATGTATGTTTGTGTATGAACAGTATGTACGCATACATATATATATATATATATATATATATATATATATATATATATGTATATATATATATATTTTCTTTCATTGTAAAGCTATGGGTTGAATTGATTAGTAACCGGGAAGAAGTAGATTTCGTTTCTATTTGTGAATTGTCTGTGTTTTTGTGAAGCATTTTGTGTTACCACTGTGCATGAAAGGTGCTATACAGTAAATCTTGATTTGATTTGAACATTAACATATGCATATGTGAACACTAGTGTCATCACTCAAAATTGGTTGGAGACAATCAAGAATAAGTGGAATGAAGGAATCTGCTGGTTGATGGTTGTGCCACAGATTAATACATATATTTTAAATTTCAAACATCAACCTATTACTGGAGATGCCCAACTGACCTGCAGTAGAAGCCCAAGCGTTAATCTATATTTTATTCCCACAGTAGTGAAAGTGAAAAAATCAATATTGCAGAAGTTAAACAGCGCGAGTGGAATTTAAATCATGTAGTCATTTTCATTCCAAGGCTCAAAATCCCATGGCTGAATATCTTCACTTCAGAAGCCTCAGTCATTTCTGTATAAATGAATAAACTCCGGTGCATTAGGCAGGGGTGAGACGTTTCCTCATATATAGGTTAAAAGGGAACAGCTGTGTGCGACCATGCCAGCCGTGGTGCCGTGAACTTGATACAGCGGCTAATTGTGTGTGGCATTGTAGTCGGCCCTCATTAACCTGACTGCTTTACCGTTTACTGGGGGAAAATGTGAGGGGGGGGGGGGGGGGGTTGGGAATTTAAGTCAGCCATCTGTTGCCGCCTAGCTTCCTTAACACAGTCGCTAACAGAGTGGAAGTGACATACTGACACCTTTGAGGGACATTTACGTTTTACTCTCATAACCTGCAGACCATCTTTGAAGCCACTATATTCGCTCAGGAATTAAAAGGCATTCAATATCATTTGTTTTTAATCGTTATTTTATTGAGGCAGCTGTCGATTTTACAATTGAATGTCGCAAAAACACTGTACGTTTTGATAAATCCAGCATAAATTGGTCTTTTTTTTTAACTGCATGTCTTTTTTTTTGTATGAAGCCCTTGACATCAGAACTCTGCCAGCTCAGGAAGTGCTGAGGAAATGATTTTCAGAAGTGGACACAATCAAAACAAAATATTCCATGTGGACTAAAAACCTATCCAGCTGTGAAAATGCTCTGGGTCACACATGGAACCGACTTGCACACACAAGAGCTTCCAGGAGAATGTTGCTGTTTACCAGAAAAAATGTCTTCCCAGCTGTGCCTTTCAGGACAATGTGGGTTGATTGCAAATGCTGCTCTGCTGACTCAGGGTCAGAATAAGCCTTTAGGTCACGTTGTGTGTTCCCAAATGAAGCACGAGAACTGGACAGTTTGTTAATCGGGCTGAGGGCAGGTGTGTGTTTGGAGACTCGAACTGAGGACACAAGTACAAGTCCCATATGTGCTGCACAAGTGCCTTTAGGCATGAGAACGATTCTACGGCACCTGATGGAGGTGACCATGAACTTCTTGCAAAGATGTTCAAACAGAAATAATATTAAGCCACACAGATCAACTAAATCAAATCTTTTTCAATACCTTTCCACATGTTGCTTTAACTGGAAGGATTTTCATGAACGCTAGGAACTCGATCAACTTGTGGTTTCATGAATCTTTGATATAAACATTCAATGAAATCTCGGTCTGGGCCAGTTGGAGATCTGGACGTCTTTCTCAACACTTTTCTAAAAACACATTCTAACAGGTTCAGAAGAAGTCGCTGGAGGCACAGAGTTATTTCGTCATAGACAGAAAACAAAGTCTGAGCAGACTCCGGGATCGTACTACTAAACAAACCTTGTACTATCACTTTTACAGCTAAAGCCTTCTTGTTCCTTATTGGTTGACCTTGGTGAAGCACGACAAACCACCTCCCCGACACTTGACCTTGTTAGTTTTGTAGCACGAGAGAGTGGAGTTTAACTTTCCTTCCGTAGGGAGGGCCCTGTATACAGACCTTAGCAGCGGAGCCCTCTACTCTCTTCCACATGAAGTTACACACACATTCTGATGGAAACACTGTCCTGACTGTGTACACACCCTCAATAACACCATATTGTTATACTGTATAATAGTGAGTAAGTATTATACTGAATAATACCTTTATTTTCTAATAGAGAGTATTTCTTCAAAGGGAGTTCTACTCCAACAAAATACCATTATCCTTTTTATAGCTGTACTGTAACTACTCCACTGTCAGTTTTCAGTGTTTTTCATATATTCACGTGACTTTAAAATGATCTATTTAGCTTAATCCTAATGCTGCATATTAAACACAAGAACTACTAACTGGGACTTCTAACCAGTTATAGGATGTGACAAAAATAGCATGAAGGTTTAAAGCCCCTGAAATTTGGTTTATATATTAAGTATAATAAAGGTTTGTGAGAAAAAAATCGACTCCAAACGTGAATAATAGTATTTATTGATTCTCAAAGACTGAACTCATGTGTTCATTAGGATTGTGTGGGAGTGTTTTCATTCAATTTGGTTGGCAGCAACCAAATAATCTACCAACTTCCACCTGTTTTAATGTAACAAATCCCTGATTGAGCTCACCTGTTTCTAATTGAGTTTGACACAGTTCACATAAATGAGAGGAGAAACTATTTGTCAATCAGTTTCTCTGAAGAATTCAGCAAAACATCATTAAATTAAGAATATACAAGAGAAACATGAAATCATTTCCTTGTTTTCATTTCATACATCCTGTAGTTCATCACATATTCTTATCAATTCTTGGATCAACAGGCAAGTTCAAAATACATTTCAAAATTCCCATTACTCAAAAAGGGGGCAACATAGGCTTATCAAAAGCAACACTCAACATGTAATAGAAGCTTTTTTCATCTGCAGTTCTTTCACACGTAGAACTTATACCCTTAATATGAGTATTTGTGTCATTGACTGATTCTTATAATGATTTACTGCCATTAGTGGGGAGTAGAATGACCTGCCAGAGGTGGATCTATGCAGCTGTGGCCAGATTGCATTAGTATGCTTCTCACAGAACAGTGGCAGCCTGGTGCTCTTAGTGAAATACAAGATGACAAGCTGCCTTCATGGTGTCCACTTTTCTGCCGACTGATGCTAATTTGACATCTTTTCACACATGGCACTGTAAACTTGTTAAAGTGTCATTTCAATGGCAGCGGAGCCACACGTGCTGCATAATCAACGGTATAAATTATGATTAAATAGGCGGTTTGCATTGAAGGAAGATGGATGGTAGTGAGTGGAGAGAATGGGATTTTTAAAGTCTCACCCAATAAGGATGCAGCAAATAGTTACATACATGTTTACCCAACCTATAATTACCATGTCTGCCTTTGTGTGCAGACCTAAAAGCTCCCGTATTATACTATATTTGAACAATATAGTACAGGGCCATATCTGTACAAAACATGTCTCTGAAGTGATTTGCTTAAAATACCAAACAGATCACCAATTGGAGCCATGCCTCATACCCCTCTATTTCAGCCCTGTTACAAAAGGGCTGATTCTGGGTCAGCTGCTGGCCACATGCAAGCAGTGAGTTCTGCAAAGAGAAGGGTGCTTACCGGCAGAAACTCAGCTAAATGCTGCCGTGATTAAAAGCCATATTATGTTCCAAACCACATCAAGCATTATCCTGAACAGTATGGAGCTCAAACATTTCTCTCTCGCGGGTTTTCCACAAGGACAGGACCTTTTCTATCCAACAGCGATGCTTGCTAATGTAAACACAGACCATATTACTTCCAAAACACGTCGCAAATTGTTTCTGAGACAGCACATGGCTTGACATGTTCATCCTTCAGTGTTTACCGCTAGAACAGTGCCATTATATGTATTAATATATATAGCATTTTACTTTCCCGTAGACATCCTGCTGAATACACAGACACACAGCTGGGGAGGGGATTCAGCTAGCTGACTGTATATGGGGGACGATAGGTTGGGATATGGGCGGGACGCTGCCAGGAGTTCAATGTAAAGCCAGCCCACATTTCAGTTATGACGTCATATCGGCAGCAAATCTGGATCAGCTCGTTTCTACCCCCGTTTTTAGAGATGTGGGTAAGGAGGAAAAGAGAGAGGGTTGTGTTTTCTGACACTTTGTGAGTCTCCTAACACAGCGGGGACATATTTATGTGTAAAAGACAGCAAAAAGTGCATTTTGCATAATAGGGAACCTTTAACAATAAAGCCAAAAGCTTCCTTTGCCTTTAATTCACATTTATTTGTAAAATAAAGTGTTGATCATTGAATCATTTGACTACTTAATTATATGACACAAACATTTTATTGACCGAAAGAACACAAATAGTTATCTACAATGACAAGGACTTTTATAGCCGTACAACAGTTGAATTACACTGTTTTTTTATACATGAACTGAAAATACAAAGTTACAGTAAACATGCCTTTTGATAAAAATATCTTTACAAAAAATGTACATTTCTATACAACAGTTGTCAGTTACACTATCTCTACAGGCCCCATGATTCTGGGTACAACCTGCAACCACTCCTACAAACTGTCAGTATATCATTTCAGCAATATTTTAAACTCAATAAAAGGTTTCTCTTTTTCTTTCATTTGAAATAAACACAGGAAGGATTATTTACAGGTAAAACTTAAAGGATTTTTGAGCCAGTGACCTAGATCATTTACAACAGATAAAAGCAATGAGGTTTTTATTATATTTTTTGAAGCATTTTTGCAAAATATTTCACACGTCACCATACTGCTCAGTAAGTAACAGGCTACCAGCAAAAAAGATAAACATGTAGCAGAGCCATTTCCCTTAGACATGTCTTTGGATACAAAAATAGTGCTAAATATTACACATTATCATCATTCACCAGACATTTATTTTGAGCTGCAGGACAGACATTTCTTTTTTTTTTCAGGCAGCACTGCCAGGTTGGACTGTTGTGCAAGGCGACCGTTCCTTCACATTTAATTCATTCTCTGTGAAGAAGGGTCAGTAATAACCCAAAAAAAAAACTCCCTGTGGTTTGGTTTTATTTGCTCAGGTTTGGTGATCATAAGAAAAGGTTCAAAGGTGTTTTGTGGTCCAAAACATTGAGCAATTACATTTAAAACACCCTTATCGAGGCTAGTATTCCAATGTTTTCATAGGGATAATGAGAACATTGTGTCAAACAGTAAAAAAAAAAAAAAGCCCTGCACTCATTTTTTATTACCGAGCGTCTAAGGGGCACATATCTCAAAACCTGTGCAGAGAGAACCATAGTTATCTGCTCTACTAGACAAAAATCTTGTTTTATTTTTCAGTTTTTTGGGTGAAACAAATCAAATCTAATGATGCCTCATATTATTCAACATTTACATCAGCTCACGACTGCTAATATTCAGTCAACTGGTCGTTATCCAAAGACAACAGGCCTGTGCGCTTTGATACTTGAAAGAAACCCTTAAGGAGGAAGAATTTTACACAGTACAGGGAAGCTTTACAAGCAGAGAGAAGTAGAGCTGCTGCAGTCTAAGGACAATGATGGAGGTTAATGAGCGTTTAATAAGAAGCTGTATAATTAACAGCTGGGATTAATGTTGTTAGCCCACTAGCCTTTTCTTTCAACCCTATCTAACTGACAGTATACCAGGTGTGGCAACTGATGATTCAATTTGCAGCAGTTTGTTGATAATCAGGTTGGTTAAAATCACTTAAGCCATATAAGGGATTTTTGCACCACAGCTGCTCCACATGGGAACAATGCACAAAATAAGCTGGCAGATATTATGACGCACCAAGTGAGTGGACAAATCAACCAATGCTGGCCAGATTATCTTTCATTTAAACAGGTTTTTTTTTCTATTAGAGTAATGGGATACTGTGTTGTATTTTCTCACTATTTGCTTAGGTTGCTTAGGTTAGGCCAATGTATCATTTTTTACCATTACACATGTATTCCAAATATAACCAATCCAAAAGACAGATCACATACTTCTATAACATCAAAGAGTCTCGATATATAATTAAAAAAAACCTTGGCTTGCACTTTTGCCTGAGCAGAATCAAATCAAAATGCAGTGAGGGTTAGTAGAGGAGAATGAATAAGGGGTCTTGGCTCCTGAACAGCAGCAGTGCATGTTGGGATGCACAGGCTGAGCAGGGAGGAGTGCGTTGAGACGTTGGGGCATTGCTCCCTGGCAGGACGCCTGTGCCAGTGTTGGCTCTCTACCGCTCTAGGAAATTTCTGCTTTGAAAGTTGGCAGGGGTTGGAATGTATGATGGAACAGCCCCACAGGGTATTTGTGTGATAAATGGATAAGCTGGATAAAGTTATGCTCGTAGCTCATGGCTTATGCACTGGAAAAAGCAGACCCAGACGGCACCAATGTTTCATTCGTTTTGTGAATCTCATACTGCGGTCGCAGATTGTTCTAGTCATTTGATCTTCAAGCAACAACAGAAATGAAATACACTTTGTGAAATTACATTGCAAACACATTTCATATGGTAAATTAACAATGTCATGTTCCCTTTCGTTCCACGTAATTCAATTTGCAAATCTGAATAAAAAGCCTTTTTTTTTTTACATTCCCATAACTATTTATTTTCTCAGCAACAGGATTAGCGCATAATACTCTCAGCCTCCTGCAATGAAATATAAGTCGCACAGAATATCCATGAGGTGGCCGCTGCATGAAAATGAGTCTTGAATAGATTTTCTTCAGAGAGCACATCACGTTGGCTTTGTGCTTCAGAGTTTGGAATCTAAATGTGATTCAGCATCTCTTGAATACAATTTACAGTCCAGTATGAGAGTCTTCATCCCTCAGATTTTTTTTTTTCTGTCTCTTGAAAGCGACGATGAATTCTAATACCACCAACCGGGAGTGTTTGCTGCCTCATCCTGAAGAGACAAAGAAGAAAAACTGATGAAAACACACATTACAGAACCGCATCTCCTCCTAAAACATGGTGGCTATTTATAATGCAGTTAATCTGATGAGGATTACGCTGAGTTGTAAAGCTTTTCCATTTTGAAATATCTTGGAAAGTGCAAAAATATTTTTCTGGTTTAAAGCTGCCTTCCTAATCCTACTGGACATGACTTACTGAAGTTCGTCTCACTGTGATTTCGTATAACCATATTCATATAATTTCCGCGACCTTGACTAGGATTTCAGGCTTGTAAATGCATGTGCTGTGAGGAGGTTCTGGTGAATTGGCTACTGATAGAGTTTTGAAAAGTCAGACATGAGGAAAAGAAATGTAAATCTTAAGTGTAACACGGCAAGAACTGGGACACTAGACGCCTAGAAAAGCAGATGGGGAAATCAGTAGGGGGTTAGCTATGAAAACTTCAGCTAATGTCAGATAAATTACAACATAAACATGGAAGTGAGAGCAACCAACAAATCTTTTAAGGTGAAGGGAACAGATTAATTTAATAAATTCATCCGCAAACCCATCATAAATCAAGCCAACAAAACGTCTCACACAAAAGAATTAAAGCTAGCAAGCTAACATTTAGAAAGAGATAAGCTAATGCTCACATTACTGCTAATTGTCTTCCTTACAGTTTGCTTTACACGATGATAAAACCAACATGATCATACAAGTTTAAGAGATGTAGGGCTACTGGGGAGCTGACTTTCTTACATTTAAGGAAAGATTAAGGGTAGCCATTCCCCTCGGTTTTATATGTGCGCTAAGCAAAGCTAGCTTGCTGGAGCTAGCATCATATTTTGTGAACAGACTTGACAGTGGCATTGATCTTTAGGAATGGTGAACCGAAAAAGCTACAAAAGCATCATTTTTAAGTATTGTTTTCAAGCTAAACTTGAACAGTGAGTGAAAAAGAAAGATACAAGTTAATGTCCTTAATCGAGGATTACTTGTTTTGATTGTATTCATTAATAAAGAACTAATTAGGAACACATTGTCTGTTCATTTAGCCACAACACCTTGGAGGGCAGAGTCTACACACCCTTGTGTCAGCCCACAATTGTACATCTATAATGCATAAAATGACAAATGTGACCAACATTTTAATGTATTTTTTGTCAAAACGACTTAAGAATAAATCAAAGTCAGGGGTAAAAATGAACTATTGATTTCTTTCGCTCAACAGGAAGCCAAGGAAGAGTTAAACAGAGCTTACATAAACTCATATATACAGCTGAGCACCCCCGCTACATGGAGCCGGCCAGCAGCGAGCCAACTGATGATGTTGGTGCATCATTACCCTCACCCTGACAGGCGAGAGCAGGAAACTCTCTACCTAAGGCCTCACCATTCATACCCCCTTCCACACAATTCAATTAGATGAATGTTGTTTATGGGCAGTTCTGGCTCATTGGAATGCCATTATTGCTCTCTCTGTTGAATTCCGCATTAGCTGCCCTTCAGTGGAGCTGGTCTTTTAAATGTCATAGAGCTTATGACTTAGAAGATGATTAACGAATGTTTAGAGATGCTCAAGACACAGCTCAGTGGTTAAGGTTTTTAATGAGGGGCTTGAAGAGTGGCTGCAGTGTAATAGAACAAACTCACAGATCCTGTAATGGATTAATAAACCTCACCTGATCTCAGTTGTCAATATCCGATACATGGTTCTCTATCTGAAAAGAAAGGAGAGGGAAATAAAAGATATGGAAATGATTTAGCGTTTTGAGCCGAGCAAGTTGTATTTCATTCTTTCTAAAAGGTCATCGCCGCTGTACGGTGAACAAGCGCAGCCATGCCAGCCTGCGAGAACAGTCTTTGGGGCGTACATTATCATGGTGTGCGATCAGTGTGACCTTCAGAAAACAAATACATCTTTACCACCATGTCTCTGAAAAATAATGTCTCCCATTAGCGGGGGCACCAAGCTTTCATCAAGGATAGCATGTCTGCTTAATGGCTAATAACTATATCTTTATAGAGAAAGCATGGTCAAACCCATGCAACAGAACACAGGGAGAACAGAGGATAATTATCTAGATTTCAATGCTTGAACAGCAGTGTGGTGTGAAAGTAAATGCTGAACCAAAAACTTGTTTCATATGCAGCCGTGAGGAAATAAAACACACAGCATTTAAATATCTGCCTTCAGTTCAGTTGGTTACCTTTCTTGCATTTATCGGACCTTTTTTGCACAAGCAATTGTACAGCATGTGCCTACAAAAAGATGAAAAATATTCTCTAATGGTATTACATTGATTATGGAAAACGTCCAATTATACAAGTTTATTCAAATCCAGTTGTTGATGGCCATGTTTTCAAAGTTTTATTTAATTTAAACATTTTGAGGACTGATATTGGTAAAACATGTGAAATTTGTGGGTGGCTCTGTCTCTTTGAAGCTAATGGTTGCAGAAAAATATGATTTCTGTAGAGTAGATTTACTCAAGTACTGTACTTATACTGTTTTCTTTTCTTTTACTTACACTACTTTTATTTAATACCTTCAGTTACTTTGGATTTTGAATAATGATGTGAAATATAATCAACCCTTAATCAGACTTTAGTTCCACCTGGAGTAAATTCAGCAGCTACCCTGCAGTATACACAGTCATTAAAACTAGCTGCACCTTTACCAGCTTTAATGACGCTTTAATGATCAATAATTATAAAATATATCATGTATATTAATCTGAAATGGACTAATTTACATAATGAGTTTTGGGATATTTTGATGCTAGTACTTTTACTCGAGTAACATTTTGATTGCAGGGCTTTTAATTTTACTGAAGTACAAGATCTGAGTACTTCTCCCACCTCTGGTTTCTGGTGATTATCACTGAGAAATATATTTAAACCTAGTTTTGTACAACAAAATTAAAATAAAATAAAAGAACCGTCCATGAATGTAAACAGACATTAGGTAACAATTTTAATCAGCATTACTGAATAACACAACACATAAATATGAGATTCATTACTAAATAATTACACTGTGAGAAAAGGAGGATAATTGCAATCAAAATGAATAAACTGTTTTATTTTCATCAGATATAAAACTTAAATCAGATGAGCTCCAGTTGGTTTCTCCATACAGGTCCTACTTCCTCAGCAACCTTGTGTACAAGGTTCACAGCTCCCCACAGTCAGATTCACACCGGTGGTCTTAAGCGCTCCTCTGTGTGTTTGAGCCCTCTGCTTCAATTATAGCCCGGAAGTTTGTGTGTGTATGTGTGTGTCTGTGTGTGGGCTTGTGAAGGGCCTGGCTTCCAGTGTGATAGAGGGTCAACAGGGAGAAACTGTCAGTCCACAAGCTCTCACCGTTCAGTCATGTGAAGCCCCGCTCTCTCAGATCTGCAGCCATGAATAATTCTGTAAAATTAACTTTCAGAATGCGAGAACTGTCTGCCCACTTGAGATCTCCGAAAGTGCCTTGCTCTCTGCCTCCCTGTCACGCCTGTCAGCCGCTTCTCTTACCAGATGGTGGCTGCCCTCCTCGTCGTACTCGTCCTCGCCTCCATCGGTCATCTCTCCCGCCTCCATCTCCAGAGCCCCATCTCCCGCCTCTTCCCCAGAGTTCTCTGCCGTCTCTGACACAGACTCCTCATGCAGGGAGTCGCAGTTGTCCTCGTACTTTCTCTGAGCTTCTGAGTGAGAAAGAAGGGCAAAGAGACATTTTGTGAAAGCAGTTTTTTTGGTTCGCACAGCAGTTAAAAGAAAGTTTAGTTGACTGCCTTTTTCTGTTTTTAAAACCTGTGCAGAAATGTGATGCCCCCACTATCGTTCCCAAGAGGACGTGCTGCTACAAAAGCTCGGCTGGACAGAAGAGGTTTGACCTCAACAAGTGATGTGTCCAGTGTCAACACTGTAGTTTATCATCTAAAAGAGACACTGTTGCCAATGCAGCTGTGTATACCAGCTGCTGAATTCACACAACCTGTACAACCGCAACGCAATCGAAGCCTCTATTTTTAGCATTCCAGCTAACACCAATAAAACATGATTGGAAAAAGTGTAGGCACTGACAAAGGGCTGCAGTTTCTGCTGTTGATGTGCCTCTTTCGTTGTGTAGGCAAAAAAGTTAGCACTCATTGCTAAGCGGGGAAACACTTCTGGTATATCATTCAGTTACAATTTTGGGGAATCAAAGTGAATTTAGCACCGAAGTGTAAAACTAATTCTGTGTCATTAAACAGCTAATGAGTATCTGTTTGTGTTCCAAACTCTGCAGGATCGTTCGTCCTTTCTTTTATCTATGTTTGACCCTGAATGATAAAGCTCCAGGATGACGTGTGAATTTTTCCTCAAGTTAATAGCCATGATAAATTGCATCATTATAACAGCTCATGACATAAAGTGCTGGGGGCTATATATAGGCCTACCACATTATGTTACATACTGCATTCTCTGTTGAAATGAAAGAAATGATGAATCATGTCGCAGCCTAAGCATAGTTAATCAAATATTGCTCCATGCTTGAAGCTGATAGCTTTTAGAAGCAAACATCCATCTCCATTCAAAAGGAAAACCTTGATTCTGTCAGTTTATTTTAGTATCTAGTGAAGTTTTCATGTTTGCTTTGAAAAAAAAAATCACACTTTGCTGGAAGGAGGGATTTGTGTGATTTAATGGTGATGGAATTCAAATAAAAAAAGATTGAGAGCTCAAATAAAGCTCCTGGGGACTATTGTACCCTGCATGCTGTCTAAGTGACCTTCACTAGTAGACTGTCCTCTAGTGTAGATCATATATTAAGACCTCAAAAAAAACGTGGCGTCAGCGTGGGGTTGACACCTGTCTGCAGTTATGACGGAGAGCTCTACGTCTCTTATCTCCCAAAATGTCACAAAGACTTATGGCCAGCGTATGCTCTTAATTTCCTTCCCCCCCTGCCGCTCTGATTCGTGTTGCTTCTCACCGGACTCGGCTCTCTGCTGCTTTTCGATCTTCTCCAGGCGTCCCAGCAAAGAGTCGATCTTGAACTTGATCTGCGTGAGCTCCCGCTTTATAGTCTGAAGCTGGTCCGTCTTCACTGCTGAGGGACGGAAACAAAAAAAAAACACAGATTTATAGCAACTTTAAGTTGTCCTCATTTTATTCCTGCAGTCATTTTAATGGCCGTGCTTCACACAGTTTTATCACACACCGCATGCTGTCATCTGTTAATGCTCTTAGTTTTGGATATCATGTCTTCGCTCTGAGTCACTCTATCCTAAGGGAAAACATCTCATCTGGCCATCTGTAAAGTCACCCTGCTGAAAATATAGACCTGCTGCTTTCCATTTGAAGATTAGTGCACAGCTTACGCCCACCATGCTGTGCAGTTCTGCTCAAGTTTTGCACCAAAATGCCAATCTCAGAACATACTCCATGCTGTATTTCAGCTGGCTCCGGTGATTATACTAAGCAAGGATATTTCATACACTTAGGGAAAGTATCTGCTTGGATGTGCATATTGTGAATATCAGGGATCTTAAAGTTGTAATCCTTTTATTTATATTTTTAGAAAGTACTTAGGATCTCCCTTTCAGCAGAAGCCATTTAATGTATTCATATTCTGTTTATACTGGGTCTGTTGTGATTGGTAGACCTATTACAGATGCCCCGCCCCTTATCCTAACACATACTATGTGTTGGAGTGCTAGCCAATAGAAGTGCGAGTGTGTCAAGTGTCAGAATTGAACAAAATTGTTTAATGGAGGCGTTTTGAAGTGTGTCTGTTCTCCTGTTTTATTTTGAAAAGTGTTCACCTGTTCTGTCACCTGGGGCCTTTGTGTTTTCCCTCCCCAGCCCAGCTGTGTCTTGTCCTTTGATTAGTTCTGCATGTATTTAAGTTCTGTTTCTTCTGTCGGTGTAGTGGGTTCTTTGAGATAACTAGGGAGAGAGTTATGGTTCAAATCAGCCTATGTACTTTGAAAAAGGTCATGCTAAGTTAAAACCATTGTCTCTGCTGCACTTGAGTCCAACCTGCTCTGCTAAACCCTGACAAAAACACACTGCAGGGAGGGGAAGAAACCTAAAAAGCATAATAAGGCATCTTTAAAAGAGGTTTGCTGGGCATAACATTGGATGGCTCTTGTTTTGAAGCAGTCACAGACAGGCCTTGTTAGCATATACTGCAGTAGCTTTTTTAATTTCAACAGAGTAGCTTCTAGAGAACCATACAATTAACAATGAGTGTTGCAAAATTAGGAAGAACTCAATTTCTTAAGGAGTTTGTAACTTCTAAAAACTTAAATAAATTGCTATTAGTAAACATGACTGTCAATGCTTCTTGAGTTCAAAGAATTATAACAAAAAAAATGCTATTGTAGTTTTCCTGGTTAAATTGAACTTCTATCTGGGAGTGTGTCATACAGTGTTCAAAAACAACCATTTCTTTAGAAAATGAAATAATTTGTAACATAATGTAGAGTCTTGTATTTAGGGCAACACATCACAGCTTGACATAGAAAAGATCAACTTATTTTACAGGCAGGCAATCAAAAATGAATGAAATATGGTTTCTAAATATGCATGAATGTTGACTTGAGTAAAAAACCAGAGCTAACTTAACTCAAGGAACTGTCCCAGATAATGGTCTCTGTGGCAGCAAATTAAGTCCTCTTAACAAATTATTTAACAAGTATGGGACCCGTAAAATACCAGACTAAAATCCTAGCAGCATAATATAAATGTGACACATGGAGAAAAGTCACTGAAAATGTAGGATTTGTGAGGGGAAGCGGCTAATTCACTGTATGAAATATCAACATGCATATATAAATATATAACATATAATGAAAGGTTGTTTTGTCTTGTTATCTCAACTTGAAACTTTTCACTTTGAAACACAAACTTAAACCAGTGTGTTAAAGTTGCTTACACACCCTTTCTGCAACTTTGCCCGACTATTGCCTCACTGTTAAACTGGTGCTTGAGAAACAGGGGGCACAATATGACCCCCCACAGCTTCTGTTTACTGCTTTTTGAATAAGTTATCTCCCCCTTCTGCTTTGCCAAAGTTTGAGTCTTAAGATCAATGTGTCATAACAAACAAATGCATGTGAAGGACGTAACCGTTAATTCAATCTGGACCAGCAAAACGCGGGTGTACTCCTGAACAGCTTGAACTGAGAAGATTAAAGAATTTAGACCATAAAAAGCAATAAAATAATCTTATCCCTTAACCCACGGCAGCTGAAATGTGTCATCTTCGGAGAGGAAGGGAAAAACAGAAAAGCAGAGGTTGAGAAGAGACATAAAATTCCCTCTGACACCTATCAGATTCCGTCAGGGCTGCAGAGGGGATGGATGAGTGTTCGGTAAACAAACCTACGAGTTCCTGTAAAGCTGCAGATGGGGGAAAAATGAGGAGCAGGAGACATGCAGAGAATCTTGTCAGGTATCATGTCGGCACGCCGCTCTTTAAGTGCATTCCTTTGATGTATATTTACACCCACACCACATCACAATGCAGATCCCCTCCTCATTCTGTTGCATAAAACATCTACGGTTGGAGATGTCGGTGCATGATAAACACTGACTGATAAGCTGACTGTAAACTAGCATTCCAAAAAATAATCTTTCACACTAATTCAGGGTGAAGAACAACACTGCCCAGGTAAGATCCGATACATACTTTAGGCTATTTGCTAAAACTGGATGATTAATGTGTGAACGTGACACAGGAAAGAAGGGGTGTAGAAAGCCCCCACTGAAAGCTATATTTTGGTAAATATCTGTGTGAAATCACTAGAATGTGGCTCATGTAGTTGTGTAACTTTAAAGCTGAAAATGGACTTTTTCTGGAGGGGAACAAAAGCACATAGATATACTCTGATATCACAATGGTGGGAAACACTGGAGTGTCTCTATCTCGGTGTACAAAGCAACATCCATAAATGCACACACATGTACACCCGCTTCCTTATTCCAACATTATCCCCGCTCGCTCTGGGCGGCTTACTTTGATGATAAGAATGTGTGGAACAGCTTCTAATTTATCTCCGCCTTCAGGTCTTTTTCCCTTTTGTGCTATCAGTCCCATAAGCTGCAGAGAGACAGCATACACATCCTTATCGACACAGCATCTTTAAATAGCCGGGTTTTGACGGAATAGGCGGAAATATTGTTATACAATAAGCCTTATGAATGAGATTTATGGAATGAGAATTGGATCTGATTTTAGATCCTCATGATGGAGCACATAGATTTTATTTTGGGAATAGTGAGGATGTTTCAAATCACTGATAATTAAACCGGACACAGAGCTTGGGGCTGGTGATGCTGATGTGATACACACTCTTAATGATAGTAGAAGGTTACAAGTTCAAACAGATGGATAACTGGAGGATTCTTGGAGAAAGTACTGATGTAACCCTACTACAGAATGAAACCCATACAATATGCATTTCATGTTCTAGTTTAATATCTGAATACACTAAACAGGCAGTATCCTGAATTGTTTTGCACTATTCAGAACATTTTGTAACAGGAGTGAATAAACCAGGGATGTCCAAACTTTTTTCACCGAGGGCAACGCACAGAAAAACATAGGGCTGGGCCCCTCACTAGAGGTGCGGTATATTGCCTCATAAGTTAAGTTATAAGTTAGCAAACTATATCAAATGTAGGTACATTACGCTTGAGAACTGAATATGCTTTAAGAAAACAAACAGCCCACATCACAGCTCTCCATAGGGTTTAATTTATTTAGTTGCTAGCTTCTTCCTTAAAACAGAGACCTCAGAATGCTTATAAGGGGAAATATGGAGGGTCTATTTTAAGCTTGTTATGAAAATAAGTTATTGGGCTTTTTTTTATAAACTAAGGCTTGCTAGAAAACGTTTTGACTGAATTTATTTGAAAATGTGGCTTATTTACACATGAATAATGCTGTGTGATAAATGTTGACACATATCTAAGAAGTACAATACAAGACGAGCACAAGTTTCAGGTGTGGGCCATTTTCCATTAGACTTTAATTAGCTGAGGGCCGCTTCAAAATGGACCACAGGCCGCATTTGGCCCCCGGGCCGTAGTTTGGACACCCCGGATAAAAACAATAAAAAAGATATGTTTGTGCTGTTAATACTATTTGGTCTTTAAAAATTCAACAAATTGTAAGAAGTGTTTAATCAAAACCCAATTTGAAACGGTAAAATCCGTCTAAGTATTTCGCTTATCATTGCAGCTCTACTTCAGTATCAGGCAAGACTTATTTTGACTGATATTGAAGACGCATTTGTTTGTCAGAGAGGAATATAATTGTGAAAAACTAGATTTTCGGCTTGATAAAAAATAGTAATTTTGAAATTTGAGGAAAAGAGAAAAAGGGAACATTAGGAGAGCAGTGCAACAGGGAAATTGGTACTATTCAGAATAACACAGGGTATTATAGACACGTTAAGGTCTTATTATAGAGAAGAGTATATCATATGATTGTGTAACATTTCCAACACAAGCAACCTTAAAGATGTAGTAATCATTCAGTCTTTCTTTAATAGGCTAAATGCGGCAAAAGCCAAATCTGTCTTCATTCACTGGCAATCAGCACTGGGCGTCAAAGAGGGTTTAATGTGGAAAACACAAATCTATCCATCTTCATGATCCCTGCCTCTGACAGCTGTTTCCATTCCCCCCTAAAGTGAAAAATTACTTGAACAGAGTACATAGTTTTAAAACTACCCCCGCTAACCCTTCCCCCTGTTCGGACAAGCTACCCCTTATTGTACTGTCCAATCTATCTAGGCCAGAGTCAATGCAAACAGGGATTTTTTTTCCACAGCACTGGCAGGAGCAAATTAGTAACACACTGCAGCAGCAGCAGCAGCGCTTAGACAGAGAGGAGAATTCATCGACTCTGTCCAAAAGGAGGATGGGAGATTTTTTTTCTTCTTCTCTATAAAACCCAACTGCAACTAGGTCTTCCTCACAGACCTCAACAAGCTGCTCGCGCTGATAACACTGGCTAGACAGGCAACAATGGAATAAACACTGGAGCCAATTACACAGGCCACGAATAGAGACTAACGTTTAGGGAAACACAGCTGACCACAGATCCACAGAGATGGCCCCAATCTCACATTAATTACATTTAGCATGTTAGAATGCATCACCGGTTAATGGATGGGATCCAGATGGATCCTGGGTGACAGCAATAGCTCGCCGAGTGAATAGTGCTGCTCGCGAAGCTCGGATTATATTTGTGTTTGCGACTTAGTGTTTTGCTCTACATTGCAGTGTGAGCTGCTGGAGTGAATGAAATAGCTTTTTATAGTGGCATAAGTAGCACAGCGGAATAATGCCAAGCCTTTTCTCTCTCGGAGCCCTGTTTTTATTTTTTAAGATTAGCATTTTAAGCCTTCTTTTTTGAAAAGGACAGAATGCCATTAGCGTAATTAGGTTTCGTCTCTTTTTGAAAAATCCATATTCAACAAAAGTCAAATCTGAGTGTAAACACAAGATAAGTAGAAAGCACCTTATTGTACGTACGTTTGAGCCCGGAGGAGGATGTGGGAGGTCTGGAGGACGAGGAGGAGGAAGAGGAGGATGTTTTGATGGGGAAGGAGGTCTTCCCGCGGCGGGAGGAGGGAGCGAGCACCCTGGAGCGCTTGACAGGGATCACGGCCCTCGGTGGGGGGGCCACTCTGCCATGGTAGTCAAAAAGCCTCAAGAAAAGAAGAAAGAAAATCAAAAAGATTCCACTTGACTTCATACACTTCTGCTATAAGTCACTAAAAGATGTGCTAAAGCATTTGCCATCTAAAAGCTTTTCCATTTATTTCTCACCTCTTTCTCAAGCCTATTATCTGTTCCCAGTATTGTTTTTCAAGATGGATTTTCTATGGATTTCTCTAGGGTTCTTTCACGGCAACCGTAAAACAAAAGGCAGACTTTGCAAATCCACCACCAGCTCTCTTCGTTACCGACTACCAAGGCCATTGCATGCATGCAAATAATCCCTTTACATTTCTTTGTGAAAGTGAAGAGGATGAAAACAAGAGGGTGCTTAATGTCAAATGAAGGCGTCAGCTTTGACTGTTCTCAGTGACAGTAGGAGTCTGTCACGGCTCTCAACAAGTTTGACATTTAGAAAGTGTCTCAACAGATAAGCAGTCAGATCACCAGCGGTTAAATGAGACCGAGGAAACAAGTGTCTTCCATCAGCCTCCCGTCGCATGCTTGATCTGTTTGGACATTTTGACATGTTGGCTATTTGAAGGAGAGACGGATACATCTGTCATGAGACGTCTAATGAGGGAGTCCTAAATAAAAGCGGGAAGACCTATTGATCGTCTGTAAACCACTCCCCTAAAAATGATTGTCCAATGGTCGGTCTAACTTGTATTCCTTCATGTGACATAGAAAAAGCAAAAGTATGTAAAAATTCTTTGAGGTTGGTGTTTTTTCGTAGACTTCTGAGAAAAACCGTATAGAAGCAACAATCATTAGCTACCCGGCTAACGATATTTGCTTGGAGCCAGTTCTTAGACTGATATTTGTGTCAAATGATTCATTTCTATTATTTAAAAAAACTGAATAAATGGGGCGAATCCTGCTAGCTCTTTCAAACAGTCAACTAGAGCACCAATGGTACATTTACACGTGACGAGCCTCGTCCCTCTTACAACCAACCAAAAACATCCTCCTCTGCCTCGCTAATGCTGCTTCCATGTCAGTACTGCTCGTCTGCCCTACTGCCGACCTCAGCTTCCACCCCAGCATCCACCTGTTGGCTCGGGGGGATAGTCATTTAATCATCACTTAATGTGCTATGTAAATCTGTTGAGTGATGATGTCGAGCCTAGACGCCAAACTCAATCTAATAAACATATCAAAGAAAAACGTGAGTTGTCTGACTGAAGTGCGTTAATGCAGCCAAGCAGTTCATTATTGCAAAGTCCAACCCTTCAGGCTCCTTTTAGATTCTGTTATGTAGTCAATTCATGACTACAATCTACATATTCATTCATTCAATGACAGTAAATTAGCTAGCTACCTCTAGTTTATCAAATCCGCTTTGTTCTTGTCTAAAATGATGTGTATAAAAATACTAAGAAGTTGTAAATGTGCCCCAATTATAAACTGCATGTGTGTGACAACCTAGCAACAGCGACTAATGGGCGTTGGGCTTAGGTTACAGTCAGCTGTTTCGTGTTAAATGTCAAATTTGATAACATAATGTGAATACATACCTGCTATAGAAATCATCCCTGTAGTACTCGTAATCAAATTCATAACCGCTATAAGAGACAAGCAGAGAGACAGGGGGGGGGGGGGGAAGAGCAGAGAGACGGGGGAAACAGACGAAGAAGAGATGAGATCTGTCAAAAGAAACTCAAGTTGTTTTGACTCTAATGGACATGCTCTAGTTAATGTCTTAAGCCCACCGCAGGTTAGGCAGCAGGCCGAAGCCACACTGGCATGCAAAGACCACAGATCAACAAAGAGTCTAAATAAAGGTTCAGAGGGGAAATACAGTCGGTGAATGAAAGGAAAAATCTTCTTTCTTAGACCCTGGAGAGGAAAAACCAATGTTAAGTACACTCAGGATGGCAACTCATTTAAAATTCAGAGAAGAAGTGCAAAGAGGGAGCTGTTTTGAAATGCTGAGAGTTGAAAAAGAATGCTGTTCTGAAATTCTCACAGGAGTTTTAATTAGTATTAATGTCTTTCTATTTCAACTTGAAGTGTTGTACTGTTGTTTTTTTCCTGTTCCATAATTGCTATATTACTTCCTGGCGGGTTTCAGCCGCAGCTATGAAATGCAAATGAGGGTTTATGGTAAAACAATGCATAAACTAATACATTTGTAAACAAAGATGAGCAATACAAGAAACCCACAATTCAGCAAAGAGCAAATTGGGGGGTTTAGAAACTTTTTTTGCCAATGGATACAGCATCTGAATGCACAATAGAGTGTCCCAGAGAATAAAAAAGCCTCCGTCACAGCCTGCAGTAAACAAGCTTTGATCCGTCTGTGACCAGGAGATGAGAACGGGGCAGAAAATCAGGGTCATGCTTAATGAAGCTTACACAACAGCATCTCCTCTGAGCTTTACAAACTCCAGTCAGTGCTGAAAGTAGGGAGAGCATTAAAACTCAATTAGAAATTCAAGGCTCAAACATAATAGGAATCCTCATATTCAAATATTGCTCTGCAGTTACATCAGCAGAAGACAGCAGGGTGTGGAGGATAGTTCATATTTATTTTAGGAGTATGGAGGGCAGATCTCACCTGTAAACAGCAGAGAGCGGCCGCTTGGAGCCTGCTTTGGGCCTGTAGGGCTTTGGCTCGCCCGCCATGTTTATGTCTGCAAAAGTAAAAACAAAGACGGAAAAACAAGTCAGCAATACTGAAAACTTATAATAATAGGTTTTGGTAAAACTTTATTGAGCATAAACAGCCAATAAATTGGAATTCAATAAATGTTTGTATTCAAAAACATCATTTTGTAAGAACATAACCACTGTCTTTTTAAATTATGGACACTTTAATGTGAATATGAATATTTGAATGTCGAAAAATGAAAATAAAAATAACGAAACAAGTGAAAAAAAAGATGTTGCAACTTCAATTGTGGTCACATTATATCTGAAATGTGAATTATTTCTCTATTACATTTAGAAATTACATTATTCCTATTACACTATTTGTATTTATAAATGTAGTAGTTAAAATATTGAAATGTACTTTAATACAGAGGGAGTTGTGCCTTAAATCTGCATTACAGCATTATATTGTGTTACTACTACGTATTAAATGTTTATAAACTCTTTATTTATGCAACATTTTGGGAAAAAGTCATTTGTTTCAGCTTATATAACCTTACTCTACAGTTAGCTGGGTTTTATTGGATTTCAGTAAATGTCTATCAAGACAACGTCTCCAGCCGCAGAGTAACCTAGTTTAAAAGAGGACAACTGTGTCAATGCAAGTGAAAAAAACATCCTTTCTCCAAACAGAGCTGGATCATGATAGTATTAATGGCTCTGTATTATAGCTGAAAACTCTAGCTGAGCACAAGAGAGTATAAAAGTCCCTGCCTCGTAATAAAAAGAGAGTGGTATTAATTCAACCATCTCTGTGCGGTTCCATTGTGAAGCTGAACTTTTCCTGAGACATTTGAATAAGCAATGTACAAAGCTGCAGTACTACAGACGTATAGTGCTAAGGTGCACCGCTGCGAGAGCCAATTTTCCGAGGCGAAACTGGACACCTTGCCACCGTGCACCGGAAAGATTACAAAATGGAATTCTTGTTGGGAGGCAGGACAGAATCCTTAAACACATAAAAACAATGAGAAAGAATAAGCACACGTAGAAAAAACTAACTCTAAGCCGGATGTTCCGGGAGCTTTGATTTATAGCCGACAGTTCGTTCTTTGGTATAAAAAGATACCATCAGGGTTTTGTGACAAAGCCAGTCAGTGATGCAGGAATTTTACAAATCGCCATACGTGCCTTGCCAAGGGTGTTGCAAGGTCCTTGTGTTTTTGTTTTGAGTGGCTTCCGGGAGAGGAGCCAGTGGGTCAAAACAAACCACCGGTCCAAAGAAAACCGCTCAAAAGGCAAGGACAATATTCCAGAAACCATATGGATGCAGTCATGAGGCTACATCCACAATGAAAGGGAATGATGCAGGAGAGTTTTCTTTTTATCATCTTAAGTAGCATTCGTATCATTACCAGAGGTTAGATGTGACGTCAAGGATTCATACAAATCTAAATGACAAAAGGCAGCAGAATTCAATCATCGGCTTTTATAAATTGTCTTTGATATCACACAACCTTTTGCAAGCATCTACAAACAGTAAGGTACACTGGAGAACCATTTCATAAATAAAATCAATTTACAAGGTGCCCCTGAGGGACCCAAACCAAGCCCCAGCTAAGTGCCTCCGGGGTGCACGGATTACTTAAAAAAGCACTACCTCACAAATTGTTGTTTTTCGCATTTGGCCATGTTCTCACTATCATTTTGTCCCTACAAGCAACACTCATTTGCAAAAATAATTTATGCGCATGCCCTGCCCCTCTCCTTCTCATCCAAATACCAAACAAGTGGGAAGCGCCCGGGATTCCCCCGGAGAGCAACTACTGCACGGTGGTGAAAATAAGCTACAGGCAAACTCACAGTCGCTGCTCTCGCGAGAAATAGGATTAAACCCTGCTTGGTTTGTACACGACTTACTTAGACATGCTAAAACACAGACTTGTTTCACAAAGTTGCGTGACTAAATGAGTGTGTAAGTGTGTGTGTGTGTTGAGATTAAGTGGCAACAGCTAACGAAGAAGTGAAGCTAACACGGAAGTGCCAAATACTTCGGACAACGGCTGGCAAAGCAAGTCAATACCCCCAGACTCCTACGTTAAATCAGCAGGAATAAACATGTTTACAGTCTGCATATTTCGGTCATTACAGCTCATTTAAATACCAACCCTTTAATTAGCCCATACCAATCGAGCAAAAATATAATTGGCATCCAAAACCTTAAAAATCTGTGACCCCAGATGTTGTTTTCTGAGTCGGTGTTACTTTCTGGGTTCTCTGTTGAGCCAAATCATTAGTATTCAGTCCAGCTATTAAGTCTAGCAGAGGAGAGCTTTTGCCGACTTTGACTGAGGCTGTCAGGATGTGTCTGGTTTAAGTGTTCAGTCCATTCGAACAATCAATACCACATTTTTCGGCAGGGTAAAAGTTCAATGTAGAGCCAAAAATAAGCGGATTTTACATATTGAGACAACATCTGCTCATCAAATAATTCTAATTAGTTTGGACTTGCGAAAAAGATATTTAGACTGCTAAATTGGTCTGTTATTATATTTTTGTCTATTTAATATTGGTTAGCAGCATAAACTGGCAAAAATCCGGCATTTCTGCTTGATAAAAAGGAGTAATTATGTTGTGGTTGTTATTAATGATCAATTAAATATATTAAGATAAGAGGTACTTTATTTTTCCCAAATTGGGATTCTTTTTCAATCCATCCAAACTGTTGGTTTTCATGGTTTAAGCTGCAGTCTACTAAAAAAAAATTCAGAAATCCATCACAAATCATTCAGAGATACTGAGCACTTCTTAGTTTTTGGGTTTGTAACCACATAATAATGGCCGTCAAAAAACAGCTGCACACTACTGCACCAGGGGTTCTTTCGGACTGCTGATTTCCTTCCGTTTGTGTAAAGGGCATTGGAGGAACCTAGACATGCTGTTAATGATCACGGTGATGCAGCTTTTAGCAGAACATGTTGTATCTGTGCAGCACAAAAGGCTGCTTTTTGATATGAATGAGATGAACCCAGGGCCAGGGACCACATGTGTGTGCTTTATTCTCCTCTTTCCTTTACCATTGGTTGGGTGGGAGCTGTCCGTGGTGCTGAACAAAGGGGGTCTATAAGGTCTGTTGCTCTGCTCTGTCTGCGCAGCAAAGAAAAACAAAAACGCTCTCGACCTTGTTGAACATACACATGATGCAATTTGTATTTTGCAGGCGTGAAATTATTTATAGATTTGGTATTGACTTTTCTATCTCACAGAGAGGGCTGTCTGTATATAGATACTGCACAAACACAACACTGAATAAATATTTTAGGCGCAACTGTTATTGGCTCAGTAATCGGGGGGAGAGAAAAGGTTATGGAGGTAAATTGCCGTGGAGGGAAAAAAGGCACAGAGTGTAAGTAATCTCTGAGGACAGACCTGTGTTCCCCTGTCAGGAAAACAAGGATCCGTGACTCCCCAGAGCCGCCTGCCCATGTGTTTTATTGGCCTCATTTGTTGCCTCACATCTCTGTCTCCCTCCGACTACTCGTGCTGCCTGATCTGCCGTCGGCCTCAACCCATCCCTCAACATCTCTTTCTCTATCTCACCCTTCCATTCCCTCGCACAACCAACGCCCCCCCTGTCATCCGTCACTCTCTCTCACTTCTTCCTGTGTCTCTGCGCGCACAGAGGAAGCTCATTATGGGACATTTCAGTGGTGAGCATCACCTGTGGACTCTTTTCTATTCCACACCTGTACCGACAAGTTCTTTTTCCTCCCCTCGTTCCATTAGCAAGGGATGAAAAACAGCCGAGTAATGGAAGTGTAGGCTTTGAATAAATCAGGGCCATATAGCAACATATTGCGGGGAGCTCACTGGGATTGGAAAGTACTCAACAGGACCAAAAAACATAAGGAGAGGGGGATTCTCGTTGGAATGCTGGGAACAGGAAGATACCTTATATTCCTGGAAGGAGAATGATTGAACCACTGGAGCAGCCACAAACATGCTGCACCTGCTGACTGCAATCTTTCCGTCTCTCATGCTCTCACCGTCTACGCTCGTCCTTTTCTCGTCCTCTCCGAACAGAGGAGAGAAAGCGAGCTCATAGCTTGAGGCTTCAGGGGGTAAGCTAACAAGCACCGGTCAGAGAGAAGGAGAGACGGATCATTTCAGCCAAAGAACCTCTTTGTTATAGTGTGGTCAGAATGCTAGAGCAATCTATTTATTTTTGGCAAGATGCTCTTCTCATCAGTCATCACTCTGGAGTAATGACAATTAAATCCCTCTGCTTTCAATAGCTCATTTTGCACAGGCCTTGCTTAAAAAAAAAGAGATCATTAAAACTATTGGAGACACATTGAAAATCACATCCATGGATGTAGTCAATCATAATCAAGATGAAAACTGTATCACTCATGAATAATTATAAGATCGATACAATTTACATCCAGAGCAGACATTCGGTGCTACGTCCTCACACCAAGGCTACTTAAAATAACACCAAGCATAAAGTTACAATCATTATTTATTTCAGAGTGTGTTACACTTTTTTTTGGCATGCAGTTTCCAGAAGGTGATCCTTAATATTAAACACATGACGGAATTGGATCTGAAAAAGGAACTGGATGAAAAGTAAGGGGATGACTGAAGTCTCTATAGTGTACTTAGGAACCATGAATGCCTAAACTAAATTCTAACGCAATCCATCCAATGGTTCTCATACATTGTTTAATACTGTGTATTAAATGACAGAATATGGGTTCAATTTGGATGAATTTGGAAAAGAATTGTGGCTTTCCAGTGTTCTGTATTGGCCTTCCTTCTCTGGCTTTAATCCGCAGCAGTGGTCAAGGCAACGGTGGCTTATTCTCATGGGTATTATAGGATTTGGAGCCGTCCACAATGCCAAACTGATTGAAAAAGCATGTATTCTCAGAAACAGGGTTGAGCTCGATATCATAACCGAGGGCCATGACATAAACCGAAATATTATAAGATTATATTTTGTGTTGTGTAGATAATATAAAGGTTGGAACAGAGATGTCCCTTAGTCATGCAGCTATGTCAAAAGCGATAACACCTGCAAAATGTAATTTGAAGGGCAGTTTTAATTATCTTAAACACCGTTCGGCCGTCAAGGTATGAAAATAATTCCCCCCCCTTGATAACCTATAAAGATTTGGTGTCACCTTTTTGATTCATATCGCAGGCGTGCAGCACAGCGACCAGGTGATTGACTGCAATAAACTCGGTTTTAGACGTATCATCGAGACCTTCAAGGAAATGAGAAATGTGCCCTTTACTTTTCCCCCCAAAAAAGTGGAAATTCCCCCTCGGACCAGAGCCGATGTCTCCACAACACATTTGTCACTTTTTGTCTTTGTGAGACGAGGAGAATATAATGAAAGAAAACACCAAAAAAACAAAAACATGCAGGGAAATAAAGAGATTGAGCAGGGGGGAGATACCGATCAGCTCCTTGTGGAAGAATAATTTCCCCGATGTCTTGCCCCCTTTCATTGTTATGCAAATGCCTCATTAGTGGGAGAAACATAAGCAAAGAGAGTAAAAAGAAGGGAAGAGAATGGATCAGGTGACGGATGTGCCGAGGGGACATGTAGGGATGTTGCCTCTGCTCTAGCTTGGTCGTCTTTGACTTAACTCCTCCTAACTCGACTGGTGGATATGCCTTTGTTGCTTTGATATATATCTGATAAAGGCCAGTAGGTATTAACCTGGTTTTAAATGACTACTTTATTGTCAGATGTCCTCAAAATCTCAGTATGGCATTCACAGTTGATCTTCCCTCAATGTGGAATCCTAAATTCCAGTCTTTTACTATTAGCCTTGTTCTTCCATTTCTGTGCCTCCTGTAGAGCCGTTAAACAAAGCCTCAAGGCAGTGCTGTCCCTTCAAACTGCATTTACCTCTCCCCTCTCAACACCAGCACGCAGCTTTTTTTTAACAACTCTCATCAACAGGAGAGCCGCAGCCGGCCAACACTGTGGATGTCTGTCGTCTAATTACAGTGGGGATAAAAGTGGCATGGGAGACAGAGGGCAATCTGCATATGAAAAGGTGCTCTTCTGAAAAACCTTTGAAAAATCTAATATGAAATGGAGCTATTGAGTACAACCGGGAAACAGGTTCAAGGTTAAGTGATGTGTCTGTACATTTCTCCATTTAAACGTGGAATTACTTTGCATCAATTATAGGCACGACTTTTAAAACTCATTACATGGAACATTTTGTAGAATTAATTTCATGCTATGTGGAAATTTACTTTGAGAACTTTAACAGTTTGATTGCACAGGTGTACGTCCAGTAGGGGTAAACGAAATGAACGAGCGACAGATTGCTGGAAATATGGATATTTTTTAGGTTTTGGCATCCACTGGTGAGATAAACGTTTGGTTAGATGCTTATTTGGTTACTTCATCTATTAAGAAATACAGTATTTTAATTGTCGGGGTGTCAGAACACATTAGAGCTTCAACGATAAGTCAGTTAATCAATTCAACCGAAAAATAATGTCACTTAATTTATCCATTCCTACGAAAGACTCCACTTCAACTGATATTATGCTAAATAAACTACAGTTCACGGCTTGTGGTTGCATAAAAAAAGCTATTAGAAATATCAAATTGGCCCTTGCAATGGGCATTTTGCACTTTTGTTTTAGCTAGAAAGGTTGATTAGACAAGGAAACAGTTAACAGATCAATTACTTTTGCAGTTTATTACACATACTTTGATAATTGTATTTCACCCCGATCACCTGCCGGTACTCTGACGTTAATAGAGGCGAAGAATCACATTATTACTTTGTAGATTCATTTTTTGCACCACGGATTACACTTTGCAAAGTATCGCAAGAATAAGTTTACAATTAAGATTCCGAGCCATTTATTCCGCCCGCCATATGAAACAACTTTCAAGGTGACACACTGGTGCATGGAGCTCCACATATCCTTTTCCCCTAAGATATGAGGCTGTGTCTCAGTCGCTGCATTTTATTATTAGCAGAATCCCAACTTGGAATTAATAATGTGCGCCCATTTCTCACAATACTTTACTCTACTTAATGCAGAACATATACGGCACAGTCGGCTTCACTGCATAAGCACAATATAGTCTGTTAACTCCACATTGCAAGTGCTGTTTTTCTTTGTTGATTAATCTATTACAAAATCATGTAAAAGGACTACAAAAGAGCCAATCATAAGTTTGAAAATCCTCCATAATAGCTTGTTTTGTCCCACCGTCAGTCCAGAGATTAGGTTCAATATACAATTAAAGAATAGCAGAAATGATCCCCTTTATGAGAACTCCGTACCAGCAAATGTTTTAGTATTTTTCTTATTTCCTTCTTCTCCACACATATGCCAACCGTCTATTCCATGAGATAAACATTAAAGGCAGAGGAAGAATGAGGAAGCGGGACGCAGAGAGGGCTGCAGATCATCTCCTCATGGAGGGAAAAACTCTGGAAACAATCTCCCCAACGTCTCATTAATGGAACAAAGTAACTAATCATGCAAATTGCTTCTCAGCGGGTAAGCTTAGAGACAAAAAAAAAAAAGGAAGGGAAGGAGTAGATCAAGCAGGTGATGGACGTGTGAAAAGGACAGGTAGGGAGGTGGGAAATTCGTCTCAGCTTTATCTAGTTTGGCTGTATTTGACACAAAGTCCTCGCTGAATAGTGAATCTGGACCTGTCAGGGAGGTGGATTGAGATGAAGGAGTTGCTGCATCTTATACCCAGCGCTGTTTGTCATGACCTGCAGGCGAGGCACTCTAGATACTCCTTTCATCTTCCTGCTGCTCAGATAGAAGGCCATATTGAAGGTGAACTGACAGTTTAAGTGTCAGATTTCCGAATAATCTCACAGCGGTTTAAAATAAGTTATGCCATTCACAGTGGATCTTCCCTGCTCCACGCTGAATGCGACCTCACACATCTTTCATCCCAAATCAAAGAGTAAATTAAAATGTGTATTCTCTAAAAGCCTGCAAGAAAGAAAAGACCACTCGTACAAATGCCAATCACAAGATCCTAAATCCCAAGTGAAGTTTCCAAATTGCGTCTTCTGACAGACCCAGAGTTGAGATTCAATTCACTAAATAAAAAGAGACTCATATTTGAGCTTTACACGCAGCAGATGATTGGCATTTCAGGCTTCAAAGATTCACTAATGGTTTCCAAACTAACTCATTTTGACATTTTTTGTCTTTGAAGGGCTTCAATTAATGAAAATGTTTGCCCATTAGACATTCTTTTCTTATTATTCGTTTGGCACATTACGTATCAGAAAATCACTTAAAGTGACATCTTCAAATTGCTTGTTTTGTCCCAAAAAATATAGCTGAAAATCATAGAAGACTAAGACACATTTTACCATTTGAGCGTCTGGAATCGGTGATGTTTGCTTTGAAGTGACATAAATAACTGATTATCAATTATAAGCAGAAGATTTATTTTCTTTACTTCTATGATTTTCCAAACTCATCCTGTTCCCTGGCTTGGCATCAATACCATTTCTTCAAAAACCACATCCTTCCTAGTCCTTCAAACTGCTATTTCTTATTATATTCCACTGCAACATCTCAGTGAACATCCCATTACAGAACTGGAGCATCTCTCTCTCTGTAAACACACGAGTGTGGCTTTCACTCTGCCTCTCTTCCTCGCTGCCTCTTTGAGGCTGCATGGCCCTAAGTCCGAGGGGGATCAGCTCATAATCCCCCCCCCCCCCCGCGCTCCTCGGCAGAACAGATAAAGGCGTGGCATCGGTTTGAGATCCCATCCCTCTGTGTGACCTATAGCGCCCAGCCAGCCAGCCAGCCAGCCAGCTGTCTCATGCCAGTCAACAATGATGCAGTGCAGAAAGCGGACCATCAGGGCGTCCGGACGGATGAACATAGGCCCACTGGGGGAAGCTTATCGGTTGGGAAGCGAAGCGTGAAAACAAACACCTAGCAGTCAGACGCACTCACATTGAGAAGAGTTTCCTCAGAGAATCAATCACGTTAATAATCACCATCGACTCTCTTCAGTGCAAAAATAGGTCGCTTTGTCTCTTTGACGTTACAGCAGAAGGTCTTACTGACATCATGCTGCTTAAGACATTTATATTTCATTCAAACAAGGATTTAAAGGGAATTACTGACTGAAAGGCATGTTGCTGGCTTATGAAAATGTGATGCCATTTTTAAACATCCCTGCATAGGTGAGAGACAAGTGCAATAACAGAAAGAGTGAGATGTCATGAGATCATTTTGTTCTGCTTTCCATGACGGACCTCAACTTCAACATATTCATACAGTTGTATCTGTCATTTTTGCACGTTAGATCTAATATTTATACACACCATTCACTGATGCCTGTTGCTGTAAATAACCAGGTTCTTCACGATAAGACAAAAAACCTGCCGTTATGCACCATTTCTTCCCCAAAGAGCTTATTGCACACAGGAGTATGGATAATAAGGTGTTGTTGGCTTACGAATGCCGGTGTTTTATCTGTGCATGTGCAGATTGCAGTGTGTGTGTGTGTGTGTGTGTGTGTGTGTCACTGAAAGCTTGTCTTTATTTCACACTGATTGGCACTTCCCCTGGCAACAGCCCAAACAGTGGAGCTGCTGGTGGTGGGGGGGGGGAAGCGACATCTTGTGACAACTCTGTCACTTTATTTCATCATCGTCCATCTTCCAAGGAGTCTCATTAGGTCGTTTCTGAGGGATAAAATCACATTTCCAAGAGTGTGATGCCGCTGATTGTCCAGGTCAAAGGAAAGGCACAGCTGGTGTGTTTTTGAAAGTGTAACAACTGCATCTCGAGCGGCAACTAAAGTATCTGGAACGGATTATATTCTGTAAAAGCTTGTGATTTATTCAAGAGAAGCAGAGCAGCACACTCAGACACAGATTTGTGTTTCTTGGTTCCTGTAGACACGCAAACTGAACATTTGGGGAGCCAAGCTGAATGGAAGGCTAGTCGAAAAAACCCACAGACATGCAACCATGACTGCCCTTGACACATGGCTTAAGATACGCGGAGGGCATCTGACAGAAAATGTAACAGCCTGCCCCCTGTGCCCCCCCTCCTTCCACCAGCAGCAGCAGCAGCACACAAATAAAGCCACAAACGAACATCCGCAGCACAGAAATATACATTCATTTGTCATGCGTTGCAGCTTTCAATCACGACAGGAATTGCAACCGAAAGAAGGAGGCCCTGACGGAAAGGAAAAAACCTGCAGAGAAAAGTCTAAAGACTGTGGGTCGAGAAGGACGATTCCTTCCATGATTGATCCATTTCCCTTTGCACTAGCAGAGTTCAAAGTCTTCCGATGCTTGAAGAAGAAATCTACATACTGTACACAGACGAGGGAATAACACACGCACAGGGATCAGGCCCCGGGGATGCAGAGGGCTCTAACCCCATTTGATCTCTGACGATTCCTTAAACATTAATGGACTACAACTCAAATACGCAAGCTCCTGCTCTGGCTCGCGAGAAAAAGAGACGTTTTCTATCATGGTTTAATTAAACACAACAGGCAACATCAAAAACACGCATGCAGGCTTAGGGTTCACAAAGAACACAGCCAAGACACCAAAAGAGGAATATCCTGACGGGTATTAACTGCTCAAACAGAACAGATACCTTCACCTGACTTTCTAATTAGGGAACCAATACTGTGTGTTAAAGCTGGTATTTGTTTAAATCTATACACAACTGTTAAGCCTGTTTTGAAAAAAAGGAGCTGCTGGTACATGGGAAAATAATGAATCACTATAGTAACACCTACACAAACCTCTCCTCAGTTATACGTTACGCACACATCTATCGTTGACTGAGTCTGCAATGTCTGCTGAGGAAATCTCACACAGCAAAAAAGAAGCCATTGAAGGACTGAAACCAAAGTGTTGTGTTGAAAGAAGGCCATGTGTTAAAAAGTGCACCTGAGGACACTAAAACACAACTGCAGTTCTCTCTCATTTACCGTCCATCATCCACATGCATCAGAGTCCACAGCACCATATGGTAATGTTGCAGCTTGTACACACTTCGCAGGTTTATCTATTCTCTAAACGTACAGCAGGGACTTGAATCCGCAGCAGTCTCTGGTATAATAGAGATGGATTCAGGGATGGTCTTCACCAGCCGATACGCCCATTAATTGGCTCTATACCAGCCTCTCACTGCTCTTTGACCTGGTCTCTTGACACTGACTCTTCGGTGCTCTGTGTCCAAATGTGGTTGTCCTCACATCTTGTCTATATACAAAGCAGTACATCCAGAAAATTATGCAGTGAGACTCATTTATAGTCAATGCAGTGCACAATTTTGCATTTTTCTCTGCTGAAGAAAAGAGTCTCTTCCAGAAACGCACACATGTAGACAAAAAACCCTCTTAAGCCTCTATCGCTCTCTACAGTTGAGTGTGGAATATCGTACCAGAAATAATTTAACTAGTTGTTTATTAGTGAATATCCATAAGATTTTACCTTAAACCATGCAGTGGCAACAGGCTTTGAACTCCAATCTGTATAAATGTTACCATCCCCATTGGTATTAACCATTCACATGTTTTCTAAATTATTCAATAACAAATTCATCTGTGGATTATTTCCTCGATGTATTGATTAACCGCATCCCCATTTGATTGACAACACATCGAAGGTGACATCTTCAAATGTTGTCTCACAATCTAAGAAGAAACTAGGTAATGATGGACATTTTTCCCCAGATAAGAGACTTGCTAATTATTCCTTCTGTCAATTTATAACTGAAGGGACCAATTATTACCCCAACTCACATTTTAGGAACACCATTGTTGCATGGATTAAAAAAACATTGAGTAAAATAATGAATTAGAGAGCAAACTGTGTACTCACTACAGAAGGACATGTAAAAGCACCAGCAGGACCATCTTTACATCAGAAAGCAGTTATAGAGCACAGTTCTTGTTTATTAGAATTTACATTTTTGTATATAAATTTGAAAACTTCAAACTGAACTGAACCTTAAATGATACGTTTCCATAATCAACTTTGATGAAAACAATTATGAAACAACAGCAGAATGGATACAACAACAGTGCAGGATGCCTTTTCAAACTAAAATATTGACGCAAAAACAAAACAGTAAAACAGGCAGCAGGATTTACTGTTTGTCAAAAAAAGATCCTCCAAAATGTGTTAAATTACAGACAAAGACAAAGCGTTCACGCGCCACGCATATAGCGGTGGTTTAACCTTTAACTTTGGCTGAAACTGTGCCAGTGTTTTATAGAAATGTGGCCATAACAACTTATATACAAAAAAAGGCCTGCACGCAGTTTAAAGCGAACCGGAAGCATCTTGAAAATCATTAATCACGGCTCAGTATTTGAAAAACTTGTATCGCGCGACATCAGCATAATGAAAATGTCCTCGCGCGCACAATGTCACCCTTAATATGCTGCACTTACATCTATGGTTGCGACGCTTCCCCTTGTACATGGTCATTGTGTAGCGGTCCAGCTTTGCGCTCTTTCAGGTCCTCTTCAGGTGCTTCAGAGACACAGAGCGTCGGGACTTTCGTGCTACGTTACTTTGTGAGCAGGAATAAATGAGCCCTTCAGACGGGGGATTGGAGGCGCCGCTGGAGCGAGGACTATACCAAACTCGGAGACGGGGGAGGGGGGGGCAGGACTACAGAGCACCTCAAGCATAGACAGTATGACCATAAGTAAAGTAATCACACATAAATAGGAGGAATGAAATCTGAAAATGATATGAATAAAAATACATGTCTTGAAACAATAGAGTATTCTGTCACAATTAGTTTAGTTTAATTTTTACATTTAGTCTCACTTAGTATCACTCTGAATTCAGTATGAGGTTCCTTTATCAGCTCATGTTTCTAGATGATATTGATACCTGCAATTCAACAAAAATACATTTAACAAAGTGTATATTCTTATACTATATGTACTGACATGCTAGTTGCATTGTGAGGCTGCACTTAGCACAGCTAGCTTTTTAGCTAATTGCAACATTTACAATTTTTAAATTCTTAGTTTAGCATAATATATCTTTTTCTTAACAGCACTATGCACATGCTTAAGATAAGGCTGATGGCATGATGACTTCATGGCACTCCATCCATTTGTGCTGGGATATGTCAGGCTGGCTTACACCGCCACCAATAATGACCAAAAATACAAAAACCAGTTGGATCTAAATCATCCAAATGTACTTTTGTACTCACTGTCCTTCAAAAGTGCTTCAGATTTATTCAGATCTTATTTTAAGAATATTTTAATTTGGATTCACACATAGAAAACACATTTTTCTTTACTATTTCAAATCCAACCTTTAAAGAAGGACCTTGAAGGTGAAACTGTATCAGTGACACTGTAATGCTGTCTGATTATTATCTGACTCTGTTTCTGCAGACAGTGACATTGGTATAAATATAATATTCTACTCCCACAAGAACCTCTGGGCACAATTGGGAAAAAAAGGTGCATCTCATCTTACTTGCAAAGAGTATTGTGTTGCTACGGAGACAAGGATAGGGAAGCAGCCTGGATGTTGATTTTGTGCAATCCATTTCACTATATTACATTACTTTTTTTGTGTGGGTTGAATAATAACACCTTTTTTTTTGGCCCAAGATGAATATGAGTAAAAACAAAACAACCCCGAAAGCCAACTGCATTGAAGTAGCAGGAATTCAATAAGTATTGGTGCTGCTCTCACCTAGTCAAGAATGACAAATGGTTTTCTTCATTCTTTACCTTGATACCAGAAAAGATGAAACCCCTCAAAGTGAGTTTTGTGAAAATAAAAAACAGCAAAGAGGATATATGAATACTTGTGTATGCCCTGGTAGTAAGATATGTGTTTTATTGTAGAAATAGCTTCCTAACATGTTCTTATCACATTTAAAACCCATTCTTTTGATGTGGAAAACAGAAATAAAGGTAAAATCCTGTCACAATCATCAGCACCAGCAATGACAAATACAACTGTATTCAAAAGTATAGCAGGGACATCTGGTGTCCATGATGGATTAATACAAGCAGCCTCAAGAATGCAATGGAAGGCATAACATGAGGACATTTCATTATGTAATGTTAATACTCTTTATGTGCTTAATTTTACAACTTTTTTTCTCATAAAAATGAGCAATGAAAAGTACTCTAAAAAGGATACACAGACGCCTTTGGGCCTTTTTATCCAATGAGCATCAGAGAGAATACAGAGCGAAAGTAAACTCTTCATTTTCAGAGATATGCTGATTCTTTATCAAATGCGTTTAGCTGAGTTTAGCAAGCTGGTGGTTTATGAAGCGCTTCTTTTCTCCAGCAAGTCGAAAACGTTCTCTTAACAATGACCCAAAAAAAATGCCTGTGATCTCCATGAGGCTACTAAAGCAGCAATGGATCTAATAACTGTTGTGTAAATTTCACTCATGTTCAAAACCCTCTGAGAATCATGACATTATTTTGACAGTTTCCCTTCAACTACAGAGCATGTGTAACACGTTTGAGCTCATTGTTTAGCTTTTCTTGCAACTTTAGTTTGTGTGTTGTTCCTAATGATTGCAAAAAGCAGCTGTTTTCAAATATAATGGTCTAAAAAAGCAGCTGGACAGTACATTAACTGCAAACCACCAAATGGCTGACAGACAGTAACTTAATGCTAAACATAGTCCAGTATTTAGCCCACATCGAGCCAGATACTTCCCTGTGTAGTTGTTGGCAACTGAAATTAGTTAAAAAGGACAATATAAGGTGTATAGGTAATCAGAAAAGAGTTTGCCTTATTAGACAAAAGCTGAAAATGCATCAATGCTTGTTTCACTGCCCCCATGTGGGCAAAAATACGAAATACACACCTGTTAATGCAGGTTTAAGCTGGTTGTAAATATTTCATATGGAGGAAAGGGTCAAATCTTGAATATGCAAATCTCACCAAAGAACCACAGTGCTATTATAATTGTCCATTGTTCGATTATGATTGTGATCATATTAAAGTATGTCTTCTTCTCTAACTGTCATATTAACCCTTTTCTTAAGTAGCCACTGTCTACTTGCGCCACTTGCTGCTGAGTATTCCTTAGTATTAAGGGAAGATTTAAGTGAAAACTTGTTTTAACTTTGGATGTATTTTGTCACTGTGGAACCGATTTTTCCCATTTGTCTAACAGACAATCATTTTTGAAATTGTTCTACAGCACAAAATAAACGGGCTGCAATGCAACCGCTGGAGTGAAATACGAATGAAAGGCTCAAATTGTTATCATAAATGTCTGAAAACATTACGGAACAAACACATATCATTTGTTTCACTCATTTACGGTTGGTGTCTGTCTATTAGTTATTGCATTATGTGACTCTTCATAATGTTGTCAGACACTCATAATAACAATATGAGCGAGTGGCCAAAAAAAGCATCCTTTTTTAGGACTTAACTTGATAGAGTGCATTTTCTCTGATCAACTGCATTGCAGCCTGTTTAGCTGCAGCTGTATTACTCAATAATGGACCAATTTCGAAAAAACGTTACCCCGTTAGTCCCAACATTTTTTTCCAGGTTGACAAACACCTCGATTCAAAAGAACAGTGCAAAAGCACTAACCACATCGTTACTCTTTTTAAGATAGAAAGAGATTCTAAGAAGTTCATGCATCAACCTCATCTGAAGTGCTCTCCATTGTCAGACCGTCTCTGCTGGCATTTGAAACACTGGCATTTGTTAACAAATGACCCTCATTAATAGCTGAGATAGACGGATGCTGTGGATGCCCTCGGGGAACATCTCCTACATGATGGATATAAATCTGCACAAGCTGCATCCCATAGGCCTGTGCCTTACAGCCTATCTGAGCTCATTAGACAGGCACTGCTTTTGGCACTGAGTAATTGCAAGCGTATCTCGTGTCAACTGATGCAACTTAACAGTCTGCGACAGAAAATCATCTCTCTTTGCTAAGCTTACACACTCATGTGATCGGATTTGGTCCAAATTGACAGACCAAGACGTCAAGGTGTCAACATATTTTAAGAAACACTGAAAACAAACTGTTGGGATACAAAGCTCTTGTGGTAAACCTGCACAATCTGTCAGCATTCACAATTACAATTAAAAGGTTTTGTAATGCACACAATATGGCCTTTTTTAGCAGAGTTTTCTTATAGATTTGCTTCTCAGGTTTATGGAGATTGCACTCAAAGGGACAGTGTGTTCGAAGGGGAATAACAACTATCCCCTTGGAGAGTTCTCGAAATTACAGTATTAAGGAGAAAACAGGCATCCTGTCCTACACACACACACACACACACACACACACACACACACACACACACACACACACACACACACACACACACACACACACACACACACACACACAATGCTTCCCTGTGGTTCAATTGTTGATTGCCACCCAACTCTGGGGAGAATAACTGCACACTCTAGTGGAGAAAAAACAACATAACAGCACCTATCCCTTTCAACAGAGTAAAGGAAACATCAATATTTACACTGAAATACCTTTCACATTAGCATCTCCTCATAAGATGGACAGAGACAGATGAGGGTGTATGAAGCAGACCTTACACTGAAATAAATCTCCTGTCTATACCGTGTGTTTAAGTAACTAGGGTCAACTCAAGATTTGTCCCAATGTGTGGGATCAAATGTCATGATTAAAAGCAGAATGACTTTATTATAAAAATCACACTGTCTGTGAATATTAATCAGCCGATGGGTTTAGCCATTTTTGCTAGACTGAATTCGAATGTATGAATGCTAATCATTCATCCATTTGTTTCCCATTTTATTCAGGATCATAATGGGAGCTGACGCCCGTCCCAGCATGCCTTTGGGCCAGAAGCGGAGAACCACCTGGCTGCCAGTCTGTTACAGAGCATAACATGCAGATAGAAAAAGATCTATCACATTTACACGTATAGGTTTAAATTCTGTTTTTTAGGCATGCTTTTGGAGCATTGTTTCATTATAATATAAACAGAAACAACTATAAATTAATTCAGTTATTCATCTAAATCTGTTTGGATAATAACATCTGTAGTGACATATAGCTCTTAAGAGACCACTCCAAATGCTTCTTCAATCTCAATCTCTACATGTATGGCAACCATTCCAGTGTCTGTTGAATTCCAACACAGAGAAATGTCAGTAGTTTATAGAATACAAGAATACATCAAAATAAATAATTGAATTCAAAGAGATACCTATAAATAATAAAACCAAAGAAATGGATAATATTGCAGTGGTCTTTTCATTTTTTTCCGGAGCTGTATGTAAGGTATCACTGCTATCTGGTTTTGTCAAGGTGTATGCGTTACATTTCTTAAATAGTGGAAATCACATTTCATCGGGCAGAAAAAAACAAGCATTGTCCCTAATCTTTAGTGTTTCAGCATCCAGCCCACACCCTCTAAAGTAAGACGTGATTTTGATTTGTTTGGCCCTAATCTGATTATCCCTTTCTCCTGTTTACTCCTCATCCTTATTTTCCCTCCATCCTCCTCTCACTCACAGATGTGTCTCTCTTTTTTGCTTCCTGTTCTCCATCTGTCAGGGTCAGATCGCAGATTCAAATGTTGAACTTGCCACAATTGCTTTTCATACAGACATTAAAAGCTGCCAAATCTAATTCAGCTCAGACGCTATCAGTGTCACAGCAATTCACATCGTCTGCAGAGATAAAACAAACCACACAGGTAAGCGGCAGTTCATAGATATCTAACCACAGAGGACAATGTCTCCGGTAATGGAGTCACAAATTACAGAGTCATTGCCAATACTCCAAGGAAAGAGGCAGTGAAGATTTGTACTTACTTAATTAAACAATGGTTTAATTCCTTTGCTGTGAGGTGAAGAGCACTCACAATAAAGTGATTATTACACCATGTCAGTTCTGGTACATGATCATACATACTCTTTGTCTGGTACTGTGTAGAGGACAGGCTGTTGTTAACACATCTGCCCTCACAAATGATGTGAAAGACAATGTTTGTAGCCACTTTTGACCACACATCACAGAACTGTTTTCTAACAAGCACGCCATCCATCCATCCATCCATCCAGCCATCCATCCATCCGCCCACCCACCCATCTCCATCCATCCATCCATCCATCCATCCATCCATCCATCCATCCATCCATCCATCCATCCATCCATCCATCCCATCCATCCATCCATCCATCCATCCATCCCATCCATCCATCCATCCATCCATCCATCCGCCCACCCACCCATCCATCCATCCATCCATCCATCCATCCATCCATCCATCCATCCCATCCATCCATCCATCCATCCATCCCATCCATCCATCCATCCATCCATCCATCTGCATCCATCCACCCATCCATCCATCCATCCATCCATCCATCCATCCATCCATCCATCCATCCATCCATCCATCCATCCATCCATCCATCCATCCATCCATCCATCCATCCATCCATCCATCCCATCCATCTATCCATCCATCCATCCATCCATCCATCCATCCATCCCATCCATCCATCCATCCATCCATCCATCCATCCATCCATCCATCCATCCATCCATCCATCCATCCATCCATCCATCCATCCATCCATCCATCCATCCATCCATCCATCCCATCCATCCATCCATCCATCCATCCCATCCATCCATCCATCCATCCATCCATCCATCTGCATCCATCCACCCATCCATCCATCCATCCCATCCATCCATCCATCCATCCATCTATCCATCCATCCATCCCATCCCATCCCATCCGAAAAGAATTCCTTTGTATGTGAATCTCTTTTTATAAAAAAAAATATAAGCAGCTTTGTAAAAGTAGTCTTCTTCTGTCCTGAGGTAGTCCCTGCCTTTCAAAAGCATCCCGAAGATCTCCCCTTTTCATATTGATCAATATGATATGCATTTAGCAGTCTTTTGTGAGATCATTTCTTTTCTGACAAGCCCGTCCCTTTTACTAATGCCCAATCCTAACTTTTGACATAAAAACAAGTTATTTTAAGAAAGTACTTTAACACATCTAAAATACATTTGAATAATTTTCCTGATTCCAGAATTATGAAAATGACTAAATCATATATAATTATGACCTTAGAACTTGAAATGCACATGCATAAAAACAGCAGTACAACATATTTACTGTATGCAGTTTTTAGATCTGAAGAATACATGTTTTGTGCACTATATCTGATCAGCTGGTGCAAACGGGAAGATAAACAAGCAAAAGTAAAACCTCTTTAATACATTTCAATATGTTATATAATGTTATCCCCGTCTATTTCCAGGCATTCAAGATGATGCACTTCAAATCGAATTGAACCAAAATCCAGACTGCAGGTCACACATGAGCACATTAAGATATAGACCTTTCCTCTCCACAGCAAAAAGGCAATTTAAGAAACAAGAACAAATAGAAAATAATTCAATCAACTAAATAGCATTCATGTAAGATACTCTTCCGGTGTAAATAAATCTGTGAGGCATGATTACTTCTTTATGCTTACTCTACTGGTTATGACAGTGGTAATATCTGCTGTAAACCACAGTGTGGTGCTCACTGACCATACAGTGAAGAATTGCTGTTTAAACACACACTTGTGACTCCATGGACTCCATGTATGAGGCGACGAGACTGACACTGTCACGACCCATCATCTCAAACCAAATGAGCACTTGATGAATTTCCCCTTTTGTTATAACAAGCGCTCGTCTTGGCTGGGGCTCAAATTTCATCTGACAGGACGGCTCCCACAACTCAAAGTAATGAAGGCAGCCCATCTTCCCCTGTTAGATGAGGTGCGTAAATGCAGACACAGCTCATTAATAATTATGTCACACAGGTAGGCTACAGGAAAAAAAAAAAGTGACACACTTTAGAGCTCAAACACTGAGTTCCAAAAACTGCATGGCCCAATTACAACTACTATATTCAGTGAGTCTGTCTTCTAAAAAAAATGATGTTCCCATACAACTAAAATGAATGATCATTTACCTATTTTAGGAAAACACATTGTGTCCAGAAGCAGTTACAAACATGTTATGAACGTTGAGTATTAAAACAAAACAAAAAGTAGTCATAGCCACTTAGTTTGTTTAGGTAATAATTGGCCTTAAAGGTTCCCTATTATGCAAAATGCACTTTTTGATGACTTTTATATATAAATATGTGTCCCCGGTGTGTAAGGAGACTAAGAAAATACAGCCGTCTCTCTTTTCCTCGATACTCACATCTCTAAAATCGGGGGTAGAAACGAGCTGATCCAGATTTGCGTTGGTTGTGACGTTATAACCAAAATGTGGGCTGGCTTTACATTGAACTCCTGGCAACGTCCCACCCACGTGACAACCTAATCCAACCTATCGTCCCCCATATACAGTCGGCGAGCTGAATCTCCTCTGCAGCATCTCTGTGCATGACGTCTGCAGGAGGGACTTAGAGTTGTTGTATATAACACATATAATGTCTCTGTTCTAGTGGTAAACACTGAGAAGTGTTTCAGAAATAATGCTTGATGTGGTTTTGAGCATAATATGGGGTTGAATCACGGCAGCTCATAGCTGAGTATCTTCTCCCATAGTAAACTTTCACAGAGGAGAGATCATGACGCTGCAAAGGGGCGTGGCCAGCTTCAGCTCATCTCAAATCTAAAGCTTCAGCCACAGCATCAGCACTTCAGGAACAGGGCTGAAATAGAGGGGAGTGAGGCATGCTACAATGGGTGACCTGTTTGGTATTTTGAGCAAAACACTTCACAGACAAGTTTTGTATATATATTGCCCTACGATATATATTGTTCAAATATAGCATAATAGGAGACCTTTAAATAAGTAAATATGTGATGTAAGTAAAGTATTGTAGCAGAAAAAAGTACGAGAAAAATAATCCTCCAAACATATTTGACAATGCAATTGTGTTGTATTGGTAAGCAATTTATAATGATGCACAATGCGTACCCTAAAACCTAAATCCTTAAAACCTTTGTAAATCTTTTCCATCAGATCAGTAAACACACTTTGTGTTATTCTTTATCCCCTATCCTCACCAGTTTGATGCATTCTTTGACCTTAAAATCCTCATCTTTAACTGCAATAGTCAACAACCCGTGTGAATAAAATAAATGGTTAAACGGCTCTCATTTCTGGTCCCCGTACTTTGACTGGTATGCTAAGGCAGAAGCACTTTAGGTAAACCTCAGACCAGCTAACACAATCTAGTTTTTACGATTCAATAATACATGTGACTATTCCTTAGGACCGCCTCCTTTCTACCAACCAATTTTCCTTCTTTTTTGAAATATCATTGCAACTTGTTTACCACTTCATACTCCTCCACCAATTCTACAGGCTAATAAGAATGTGTGAAAAAGCCACAAGGAGTTGTCAAGGTCAGGCTTGCATTTCAAGCCAGCTCCTCTCTTTGAACAAAACGCCTACTTGTGCGTTTAAAGCTTGCATTCGTTCATTATTCCTTTGGGCACACTGGAGACAGCTGTGTGTCATGCTTCCCCTTCCTCAACATCTGCAATGGTCCTTGTGTCAGCTCAGTACCGTGTGCACCTTTCGGCTTTAGCAACTTAACTCTTATCCAAAGAGAGTTTCACCAAGCGAGTTCAGTGGTTTAATCAAATCTTCACAGAATATGCAAAATATTCTTTTTATACAGAGGTCAATTCAGGTAGAAGTCATTATGCCTTACTGATTCCCTTAATTAAATCTATGCTAGTCACAAAGGAGGAGACAGATAAAAAGAGAAGAAGCTGAGTTTGAGAAAAGAGTTTTAAGCTTTGAGATAAGTGCGGAAAGGGCTGAAAAAAGTGTCAGATGTTTTGTTTCATCACTGTACATTCATTTAGACACATGCTTGAGTGTGGATCTATTCTCAGAGGCGAAACAATCTTCGTAGCTGCGCCCCAAATAGCAGAAGCTTGAGGTCTAAAAAGGCCAAGTGGCCAGTTTTGTCATGCACCGGCGCTTTAAACACTGCTGAAGTACCTTGGGATGGTTATGGCTTGACTGTCAACTGTTTCTGGATGAAGTCAAAGAGGTAACTCCTGACTGCAGCTTATTCAAAGTATTGAGTTCACTAAACTTGAGGTAGTTAACCGCAATAATGCTCGGCATGATTTCTTTTTTCTGGATAGCGGAGCTCAAGGCTGGGTCTCGTACGCCTGCTCTGAGTCACCATTCCACATAGCAACTGGACGCAATGATTCACAGGCCTCAAGATAGCATAATCTGTAGCATAATTGGTGAGGAGGCCTTGTAAATAAGAGGATGAGGATGGGAGGGGGGAAGCAAAACAGATGAGAGGGCGAGGAGACAGACAGAGTTAAATAAGGGAATGTAAGAGGACAAGTCAACACTTCAGAGAGCAAAAGCTTGCTCCGGGCGAGGTTATGGGCTGTTTTTAATGCTATTTTGTTTATGCTGTCCGTCTTCATTTAGGGGGGGGAGAACTCCGCAGCGAATGTGTCACTATGATTCTTAATTTGTACGCTAAGCAGGGGGGGGGGGGCTGGAGTCAAAGGGGTCACACTGCAGGGCCTTGTGAGCGGGAGTCCGCAGAACTCCTCAGGGGGTCGCAGTAATTATCACTGCATGTGTAATCACAAGCATTACTCACAGGATTTGTCTCTCGCCATTCTGCCCGAGGTGCATATCGGCAATTAAGAGACGGACATGACTGACTGGATCAATTATTATGGAGTGTAAAAAAGGGCAGATTATCCATTCTGGGGTCTTTGTCAAGTCTGTTACGAAGGTCTGTCTGTTAAGCTGTGCAAAGGTCGCACGGCAGTGGTCTCTGTCATAGCGGGACTGCACACTGCTTTTCTAACTGAAGTATTGCCTCTCAGCATGCACAAGCAGAGAATATGTAAGAGGACTAATCCTACACAAAGGCTCATTACTAATGAAGCACATCGCAGGGACGTGTAAAGACTAGCCTCCAGAGATAATGGTGGTCTTATCGCAACAGAAAACATGCATATTTATTGTATTGGTTTCATTTTGTTGTTCTCCCTGAGGTTTCTCCCACTTCTTCCCCTGTTGATTGTTGTGTTTCTTTTCTTGCTCTCTAAGGACAGAGGGTGCTGGTTGTTGTAAAGCCGCCTAAGACAATTGATTTTGCATTAAAAGGAGTCCAGATGTCGAACTCCATCAATTATCTGGTATTTCAAACGCGTCCTGTGTGCATCAGCATGCACTATATGTGAAGTACAAAAACAGTCAGCTCTGCATATGCATGGGGAACAATTATCCAACTCCGTTCTCCTTCAGTGGTCCGGAGTCACTTCCCTTCGCAGCCCGTCCCCCTCCCCGCTGTTTCTCTCCTCCCTCCTCTCTGTAAAAGGCGGATGTAATATTAATGAACACATCTCCAGCCAGGATGCTTGTTAGGCTTCAAGCTAATCCTATTTCACACTATCCCCACTGTTCACCTCAGTCTGGGCTTCCATCAGTTTATATACTAACAGCTAAAAGCTACAAGAAGGGACAGGGTGGGGGGGGGCTTCAGGGATCCTCGGTCAGACAAAGGAAGGAAATGTATCCTCAGCCGGTGAGGTAGCTGGCCGGTCAGTCGGAAGATATGAAGACAGGAATGAAGATGGATATGTGTCCTCTACTTACTGACTCATGTCGGTGTGTCGTTATATTTTGGGTGCAGTCACGAATGCCGGTACATTGGTAGGGAATATAAACACTTTACTTTACCAAATTTAACACAAAACGTAAGGAAATGTGTGTTTGGTAGCTTATTTCTTTGTTGTAACAATGCTCTTATCTTTCAAATAGTGCCACATTTGTGAGGAACATGCATGTGTGGGAGGACCAGCAGAGCTGAGTGTGTGGGTTGGGCCCATGAACAATTTGACAAATCTCCTCTGCCAATACCAAGCAGTTTTTTTTGCTGTTGAGTCTTTTGGTGTTGTTTGCTGGATTGGATGATTGAAGTCTGATGAAACAAGACATATTGGCAACAATATATTTAATAGAAATCTATTAATTTAACAAGCAGCCTGAGTGTGTGTGGAAGAACCATACACAGCCACAACAGCCTCTCCTCCTCATGGTGCTCACCAGCCTGATCACACACTGCTGTGGGACGGCATCACACTTTTCAACCAGTTGTTGTCCCTAAGACAGCCAGTGTGGATGTGTTGGTTACTCTGGCCCGGACAGCACGCCCAAGCTAATCCCACAAGTGTTCAGTTCGGGACTGCAGGCCATTCCCTCCGCTCCACTCCTACTCTATCCATTGCAGTAATCAGCAAAGCGTTCTCCACACCTTCTGCACACTGGGACCCTACGATCCAAGCTCTGTAGGCAGAATCTGGACTCATCGCTGAACATAATTTTCCTCCACATGTTGAGGTTCCTGTGCAAGTGGGCCGGACAGTGAAGGGCAGTCAAGGCAAGCCTCCTGGCGGCCATACGAGATCGGAGATTGGCTGCAGTTTGGCATTGGCAGAGGAGATTTGTCACATTTTTCATGGGCGCAACCCACATACTCAGCTCTGCTGCTCCGCCCACAAATGCATGTTCCTCACAAATGTGGCACCATTTGAAAGGTCAGAAAACTGTCTTTCCAACGGTATAAGAAGCCAAGAAGCATTGTTACATCAAATAAATAATCTACCAAGTTTACATTTAAATAAAAAAAGTTTCAGACCCCCCCATCATTTTTTCTCTTGACCTTATTAAAACCTAATTTATGGTAGTTTTTAAGCAATTACCACACTTTGCTACAAACTAGGCTTGCAGCATTCCTAAAGAAATGCATTAATTGCCTCTTTTCCCGAAATGGCTTGCCTGCATTTGGGTTGTCAAACCTTTTATATTCAATGAGATGCAACACTGTGGGGCTCTGCTTTACAAAACAGAAACAGTCTTTGTGTTTGATTGTGTTTTTTATTAGAAGCCTTTCATCTCTGCCAGATTACATAAGATGTTGTGTTTTTCGTGCTGTTTGTATTTAATGTATGCTAACAGAAGGAAGTTCTAAAGTAACAATTTAATTAAAGTAGAAAAAAATCAAATATATGAACCACCATTTCAATTCCGGAAAGTAAGGCATTAGAAAGAACATTAATAACTCTTAGAAAGCCTGTTCACTTGTTTTTTTTTCCTGCTTAGATGCATGAATTATATGAAATGGAACATTATTGGGGTACAAAAATAGTTTAGAATCAGTCTTTGCATTAACACCTGTAAGGAGCAATAAGGGCTCAATCTGTATGTTATATTTCTCATGTCTTGATCCACTGGAAATCTACTGGAATATCCGTGGGCTATGGAGAGGATATTACATTTTTCATTTTGTGCCGAGGAAGCAGGTTTTTTTTGTTGCTCAAGGGCACTTTGACACGTTGGCTGTTTTGACACATATTTCGACATATTGCAACCCATCAAACAACCAGCACACCGCCCTGCCCCCCGATAGGGATTTTTACTGTATATAATATACTTCACTGTTGCTCTCTGGCTGAGGTGATGGAAAAGGAAGCTCTGATTGATAAACAAACAATGTATTATATTAATTATATTCAGTTTATGATAAAAAGCATTTTTGCTTCACTTATCTCTGTAAAGGAAATGCTGATTGCAATTTAATGGCTGTGGAATTTACACACTATGTGTCTCAAAGGAACCATGTGATGCTTTCTGGGGTTTTCCTCTCCCTGTAGTGTTTATAGTTTTTTGTGCATGTCAATGGTTTGCAAAGGTTAAATCCGAAAGTTCCCTCCAGAGGGAGTTTCTCTCCCAGACCCCCCCCCCCTGCATGAAACACCTCGATTTGACTCCTTTGTTTACTTCCGTAACATAGTGACATCACTATGTAACACTTGTGATGGCAAGCGCACCAGCATATTATAAGTGACGTGGCTAAGGGGTGGGACAGCACTAAGTGGTTCAAACAATCACACCAGAGCCGGCCAGCTAACCAATCAGAGCAGACTGGGCTCTGGTTTCAGACAGAGGGTGAAAAGAGGTGCTACAGCACAGGCAGTATGAGAAGAATATAGCACTTTATGAACATTAAAGCATAGAAACATGTCACAGTAGAGACAAATAATACAATAGTGTAATAATATAATAGGGCCTCTTTAAGATTACACATAAGCCTTACTTTAAATGTGCGATTCTGTGTACTTCGGCTCATGATCCTGCTTTTTCAAGAAAACCTTAAACATATACTGTACACTGCCTGCATTTATCCCTAGAGGTAAGTGGAACAACCATTGTAGTTCTGACGTAAACAGAAATCATCCGGTTGCATTCTGGACAGCGGCACCAACAATAATAGAAATTGAGAACGCATGGGGGGAATTGAAAAAAGTTCTGTGCTATAACATACTGTCTACTGTACCAACACAACCAAAGAACAAAATCAAGGACACTGGCATACAAATATACCAACCATATACACGCACACACGCACGCACGCACGTACACACACACACACACACACACACACAAAGAGTTTCTGGATCCCGACTGGATTGCGACTGTGATTCACAGCTCAGTGTTTCTCTGCCTTTTGAACCCAGGTTTCTAATCAGAGAATTAGCTTCAGTTTCCCCTGCCAAAATCCACACAGTAATCCATCTCACTTTGTCCACACAGTGGCTCATGCCCCACTAACGCATTTGTCAGTATGCTTGAAAGAGGGAGAGGGATAGAGGAAAAAGAGAGGAAGAGACAAAGAAACAATAAGAGATCCTGGCAGCGGGGGAAATGTACTTTCCTGGTTTCCTGGGTGGCTTTATTAAAGCCTATTAGTTGCACAATGACAATCTTTATATTTCTTAAGTATTGTTTCCACAAGAGAAACACGTTTGAATATCCTGAATACATTACAGCTCAGATAAATCCTCTGCTCTGCTGCTGTTGATGTTATTGTATGAGTGTGAGCCTGCGCATCGCTCTGTACCTGATGTTATGGATTCTTTTGTCGAGTGCTGGGTCAGGCCAACTGTGCATTCAACGTCCGGCCCAGTCTCTCCGAGCATGATTAATGAGGGAGGAGACGGACAACCAGGGTGCATTCTAATCACCCACAAGGACAAGCAGAGATATGGAAAGGAGGGAAGAGAGAGAGCAGAGGGAACGAAAGATATGTGTATGTATCGACGTTACAGTGTGTGTGTCTGGTTAAAATCCTTTTCTGACTCGAGCACAAACCTGAATTCTTTAACGCTTCCCATCTGCAGGCACACACAGACCACACACACACACACACACACACACACACACACACACACACACACACACACACACACACACACACACACACACACACACACACACACACATGCTTAGACACAGTGGATACTCAGCTTCAGAAACAAGAGGACATGAAAGACACAGAGGGGGCCTTATGGGGTTAGCTTTGGCAAGGCTCAGGCCAATGGATCAAGAGGAATTGGACCATCTAGTTGCATAGTGCAATACCCATTAGGCCTCTCACTCGTCATGCTTCTGAACCTGGCTTCTCAAAATAAAGTTACTGAGCTGTGCAGTTATTGTAGACATAGTTGGAATTATCTATGCAAATTTCGATGTGAAAGAGAGCATGTGAATACTAATGCAGAATGATAGAAAGAATTACAGCAGCCAGGTGGAGAAAAAGCAAGGGGATTGGTTTGGATAGACATTAAAGAAAAAATCCCCCTCGGGTATTCACTTAGAATGTTAAGCCTCTGATATTCAGAGCATTTCAGGAGTTTGTGTATTTTTTGAGTAAGTGTTGGAATTCTATATGAGTTGCATAATCTTGTATTTTTCTAGAACACAGCTGAATCTAAATACTTTCTTAACAGGAGTTAGGAATAAAGAGAAGCCACCCACTCACCGTGAAACAACAACTTGCTTTACACATTTGTATGTTTAAGATAAGAATGTTTCTCTTGTGTTGCTTTACATGTAGTTAGAGTCTGTTAATGACTTCAGAGAGAGCCATGTTAGCTGGTAGCTTTATCCTAAGCTAAGCTAGCAAGGTAGTGGAAGCTAAAATCTAACGTACACATTTGGCAGTGATATCTTATTTTTTGTGAATCTTAAGAGGAAATTGATTCACTGCAATGTTGACCTATTAGTTTAAGGCACCTATAGTTTAAGATTGTTTTTATTGCTAACTTCAATCTTACAAGTCAATGGAACAGTACGTCACCCTGTAAGAGGCGAGTCTTGGTCAAAATCCGTCAGACTGTGCATGTCATACTAATAAAATGCAAAAGCGACATTTAAATAAAGTGAACAAGCAATTCAAGTGGTGGTAAAGCTCTTCATGATAGCAGAAAAAAATAGTACACAATATGAAACTGTATTTTCATAGCGTCAGCATTACCCTCACTCGCTAATCTATAAAGCATTATTTCTCATCATATAATGAAGGGTTGGTTTGATTTATTAACTCAATTATCCCAAAGCGAAATTTGTTTTCAGTGAGGGTAACCATTTAACATAAGTCATTTTAAAGAAGCCATTGTACACATATGGCAGAAAACCAGCAAAGATGGTGTCATACTCCACAAGCAGAGGGAAAACAGTAATAAACCATGGATCCAAGACCACTGTTTTCAATTGTTTGCTATATTTCTCATACAACTGTGTTCTTCGAACTACGACAGCCCAAAATCACACAGAGTGAAAGCCGTTAAAAGAATGTAAAATATGTATTCCATAAAAGTCCACTATTGGCAGCAACTGTACTATATGAAAATATCTGTTGTGGCCAAACGGCAGTACTACAACTTCTGTATCAATCCGTGACGACACTAAAAAAACAACTCAGTTTTAACACTCTTATAGCCTTTATTTGAATAATTAGTGAAGAGTTGTAAAATGCATTAAAAGCTGAATCCAGATTAATTTTCTCTCTCCACTCATTGTACTGATCCAAAAGCGGGAGATCGGGGACAGGGCTTAAGTGAAAACTAAACTGCGCATCATCTATGCTCTCGACAGCAAGGCGTGATGGGTAATTTGTGACCTTTTGCTCTCGAGAATCTCAGGCCATTTTGTCTTCACGGGCCAATAAGTAGCTCTCATAGGAATGAACGAGGTCCCGCGGCCCGCTGCCATCGCTGAATCCAGATGTTATTATACATCCATGAGTTTATTTCAACGTTTTAAGTAAATACACAAAATCAGGAAGCAAAAAGTACAATACATGCCTTTGGTAGGTGTATTTCCCCACTGCCGTGATTTGACACACTACACACTTACAGCAGTTCTCCCTCCCTCTACCTGTCCCTAGCCCTTCTTCTCTTCGCCTGCTATACTTCTCTGTCCTGTGCTCCTTGCTATGCATCATGTTGGCCCACAATGACGATTGATTGCAGTCCCACTGCCTTTGTAATCCGCTTAGGATGGATTTTGCATCTAAATCACGTTATTATTTATGTGCGTAACTCTGGCCAGTGCTATTTAGAAGGCAGTATGATTGGTGATCCATCACACATTATCCTTCACGTTGGTCATTAATATTGTAATGGGATGGACCTTCACCATGACACGTCCAGGTGGAAAGGAATGCAGATCTCTTCTAGGGGGGTTAGGATACTCAAAACAGGAGTCCACAGAGGGAAGATTATCAGGAGTGCTTGCTACAAGACGGACTCTCCAGAGATGTTATTATTTCCCTCACTGTCTGCCATTAACCTCTCTCCTTTCCCTCCCTTACTCACAAGTTGCTCAGTAGCTTGTATCCTAATACGTGGCCCCTTTCAGAAAAATGTGGGATGTTATTCGTTCATTGTCCTTTTCCACCAGGGCTTCAATCACTACCTGCCAATCACACAAATCTGCTGCCTACATGGCGGTGCACAGAAGCAGACAGTGCCACATTAGGACATAATTGAATCAACCACCTCTGTAGATGAGAAAAACAAGGAAAGATAGATCTTCATCGTACCACGTAAATGGTAAGGGTGGTGTGCACTGCAACATTTTTTATGCATATACATCAAAGGAATCCAACAATCCTAACTCTTCAGAGAACCTCAGAAAACTTTTAGGATTTAAGCTAGCTAGTTTCAGTTACACATGAGTTATACACTGTGTTGTATACATTTAGATTTGGAGAATCAGTGGTGGATTTGTCAGGTTTAGTGCACACTGGGACAGCTGAGGGGCAAAACAATATGTCACTCTTTGACTCTATGGCAGCCCACAGAGTTGACTCAGGAGCGAGGCCACGGAGATACACAACACAGACCTCAGTGGGCGAAGAAGGAAAACTGCTCAGATGCATTTGAGGTTCATGGATGCCAGCAATCATCATGTCACCGTGTCAGGAAGAATTCCCCAATTCAGCTTTTAGCCAGAGGGAAGACACAAGCGAGAGACAGAGAAACTTGTACTTAAAGTGCCTTATGCTACAACAGAGAGCTGAGCTAAGAAGGCTGTGATACTGTTGTGATTGCAGAATGCGAGCTCCACCCTTCTGAGCAGAGGTCTGATTAGCCAGAGTAACAGCTACAGCTTTGCAGTGCCTTTGAAACTGATAACGTTAGCTAATTGCTTGACATCTTCAGAAACTTCTCAGTAAACAAATTAGATCCAGGCACAAACAAAGTGATGTAAAATGGTTTGAATGATGTCTTTCGGTTTTATAAGATTTCCACTAAAAGAACATTTATTCCCGGTATCCTGAAAATATGCCTTTAACATAGCGTTAGCGTACAACATGTTCAGACCTTTAAACAGTGGTGAGAAATTCCAATGTACTACAAGGCATTACTGCATGTCTGTAATGTTATATATTATGTGAAGTGTATTACCTTCTTTAATAATAACTCCTAAAACAATATCCTAAATATATTCAAATGCTACGCAAGTGAGTGCATGTTAGTTTTAAATCTGTTTAATAAAGTTTGGAAGGAGTAAACAAATTAAATTCCAAAACACCGCATTATGCAGATTTATTTACTTAATGGAATTAATTGGAATACGTTCTCAGCACCGCTGTGAAAGAGACAACAGAGGAAATATCCTTCAACTCTACTCTGCAAGACTCAAAATTCAACATCTGTGTTCATGTGGAGTGCTCTAAGACAGATCTCTTTATGCGTGTAGCCCAGAAATGCACAGAGAAATTGCACTTGTGCCATTCAGAGTAGCATTGCACGCACTGCCATTAAGTAATGATTGCCGGGCTCACAATCCTAGATGTGTTCTCATGAACTCCTATTCATATTTGATAGGGTAATGGAGCATCCCCTTTTTGCCACTGAGCGGCAGGGGGAGGAAGGTGCTGCCAGCTGTGCTATAATAGAATTTCTTGCATTAATTTATCCTCTTTTTTTATATATATAGGCGCACACACACACACACACACACACACACACACACACACACACACACACACACACACACACACACACACACACACAGATTCAGTGATAGTCTTATCTTCTGTGGAGGTGGCATGCTTTGACCTTTGACTCTTGTGTGTCACTGAGTGCAAAGATAAGTCATCACCAGTGCCTCTGAGCAGCTGAGGTGGATCCGTGCAGTCGCAGAATGATGTGATTATTCCTCTGACCTCTTTACCAGAGCTGTGCTTTTTAAACGTACGTCTGCCTCCACAACAAAACTCCCTGCTCCATTTCATAAGGGCTTCGAATGATCTCGATGGCCAACGGTGGTGGAAACACCAACATATCTAAATGCAGCACCTCCAGTAACACAGCTTCAATGTGATCTCTGAAATTGAGGTGAAATCCACAGATACTTTGCAGAGGTCATTTACTTAAATCTATATCAATATGTAACTGATCCACTCATCTGCTATTCCAATATACAAGGCATCAGCTTGAGAGGAGACTGAGGGTGTCCTTGATTGTCAATTAAGACTCTCCCAGTCATATTCCTGCCGCATGACGTGCAGACTGAGTGATATCACTGAGGGCAGTGTTGCCTTGCTGCACAGTCGGTTTGAATTGAACTATGGTGTCACATTTTTGATAGTGCGCTTTCTCAAACAAAACCAAGAAAGGATGCATAATGAGAGTCTTATGATTTGTAGATAAGTAACTAATAAATCACTAACACCATTATTCTGGATATGGTAGAGTGCTCATTTTGGCTCTGACCAGTGCTGGTCTTGGTTTAATAACTGTTTTTTCTGCTTATTCGCTGATTACAATATTCCGAATGGCACATAGGAAGCTAATGCAAGACTGGAAAGAGCAAAAACACATCAGCCACCATTAATCGGGCAAACAGAGCTCATCCTAACTTGCTATTTCTTTTTTCTTTACCATGCTTCATTCATTGTATATAACATCAGAACATTTATTTTGTAAGTGAACATCCAATTAGTTTGTGAAAAGGCAACATTAAACGCTTACAAGACAGGCCTTCATGAACGCTACACATTTTAACAAAAAAAAAAGCAAATGAAGAAAACCAATTAGGCTCTGCTTACACCTTTGGCTTGTAGCTTTGGTGTTTTGATCTCAAGTGGAAAGCTCTGCAAAGGAAAGTTCACACCTGGCATAAGAATGCATCTTCAGAAGCGTCTTGATTGATCCTATCTGTTTCAGGCAAACTGAACACCCAGAATGTTTGTAAGCTGCAATCTGGGCTTTTTGGAAAGGTTCCGACATTGTGGATGAAGCCAGCGAGAGATAATAGAAAGGAGGAACAAAAGGAGAACACCTGGGTTGTTGAGGGCCACCAGGATGCTAAGCAAGCATGAGCGTTTACGCTACAAAATATATAATATGTCCCAGACCACCTTCGCAGGTGGTTTCAGTGATTGGATCATCAGGTTTTTGCTACTCGTTTACTCTTGTATCAGGGATGGCCACTTTGTCGCATAAGGATTTTAAAACCATGTGAAAGCACGGTCTTTGTAGCCAGTTGGAATTTTTAAAGAGGCTGGGGCAGTCAGAGTCAGATTACTGGTGTTATGTTTAGGTTAATAAATGTGTTCTGGGAATACAAAGAAGACCTGTCTTTTAATAACCATTTAATGAGCTTTGTATTTTCTTTTGTTAAATAATGCATTTTACACTGCATATATGTCAAAGCTAATGCTCATTAACACGGTAGTTAACAGTTTGGGGAATATCTTTTTCACTGGGTAATGGCCTTTAACTGAGTTTGTTTCCCTCTGTTGTGTTCATTTTCTGTATTTTTCATTATCAACCCTAACCCCAAAATACCCCCCTTAGGATATTGGATAATGAAGTGGCAGAATGTGTAAGTGGTTAGAAAGATAAGCTTCAAGCCAGGGGACAAGAGTCCTGCTGAAATGACCATGAAGAAACTATTTTCCTACCAAAACCATGGTGGAACATTCTAGTACCCTCGCTTACCTTGTATATAATTGGGCGATCGCTTTGTATTTTTGTAATTACAAATGCATGCAATTTGAATTTAGAACTAGTTGCAATACCATTGGCCGAACCACCTCTATATATTTTCAGGGATGTATTGTGACTATATGTGTGTATATGCATGGCATTTTCAATGCACAAACAACTTCATGTGTGCAGCGTTTCGAGGTCAATATATCTCTGGGCATTCTGCAACAATACCAGACAATGCCTGCCTCTAAGCCTGTGCGTAATGCAACATCTCAAGGACTTTGATCAGCCATATGAGACAGTGATGGCTTCTTTCTCAGTGCAACCACTTCAAATACATATTGATACCAGGAATAAATGTAAGGATGTTGAATAATATAAGTGCAAAGGGGTCTAGTTTCCCGCAGATCGGACGGACACATTATTAATTGACATGCCTTAGTTCCAACTATTTCTGTCAACAACATTCTGCTAAACCTCCAACTGTAGTGTCCACCTGCTGTTTGGAGCTTGCTGGTTCACTGTGGGAAGCGACCAGAGCATGAATGCCAAATAAAAACTTGCAGGTATTAACATAATTAATTAATCCAACACTAAAAGAAAACAATATTACATTTCAACACCATTTTAAATACACTGACACCCTTGTACGTCCTGGCACTAACCCTAACCCTAACCCTGGTCAAAATAACAAAAAAGTTGCACACTACCAAACATCCACTTTCACCGAACTGTTGGCTTTGAGTCTTCTTTCCCTTTGTTGTTGTAGTTATTATTGTCCATTCACAACCACTGCTGTGTAGGGCTTACTGCAGATCCCTAATGCCAAATATAAACTCTGTACATATTCAGCATTCAAATAATAATCCATCCTGGTTCCATTCTTAACTTCCATCATGCACCGCTCCCTTTCATCGTCGTACGTTGGTATTTTCAACAGTATGAGTAACACCTACGTCACTTCCTGGCGAAATTACCGTCCCGCCCACTTTTGGGGGTAAATATTTGCTTTCATTTGAATGGCAGTCAATACAGACTCTAAAGTTTTCGACAATCACATCAAACAATTCAGATAACCACTCTTTTTTTATATCTAGATGTCTGGATTTATCATTTACATCAAATGGGAAATGATGTCCGGACAGTCTGCTGGAGGATGAGTGGCAGGCAGCAGGCTTACACTGAATCTGTGAATTCTGAATTACATAGTTTCTTTTACTGTCCTTTTTTCTGTAGAGGAAGTAAAGAAACCGTAGGTCTGGTTTTATTTGTTGTTTGAGGTGCAATATATGACTCAGCAGCTTTAAGACATAAAGAAACTATTATTATCCCCAATCAAAAGGTCTGATGCCTGCATGCAGATTCATCCAGTCATGATTATTTTAAAATCATGTTTTAAATAAGCAGTGTCTAGCAATGAGCACTGCTGAATCTAATTCCAAAGCTTCACGAAGAAGACCAAAGATGATGCCCTTCTCATAAAAAATGAATTATAATTCAGCAAAATGGTATACACACATTTCATAGTCCACAAAAGCAGCCCAAAGCATGCATAGTAGAACAGTGATCCTTGCCATTTACCATATTCTGCTAGTAGTGTGTCTCTGACATACTTTTGCAAGTTTCTCCCTGGTAAATGCTAAAATCAAACTGTGGTTATATTCACTTGTAGATCATTTGACAGATTCCACAGGGATTTTCTCCAAAACAGCGTGACAACAAGCACAGATACTTCAGCATTTAGGAGCCCAGGGAGTTTCTAGACTAAAAGTCGGCAAGGTGCCCCAAGGCATATTATGTTCCTGGGAGAGACAATCCATTAGTCTTGTGAAGGCTTAAACGAAACATCCCGTAGTCCAAGGGAAAGGTTTTTCTGAAGGGACCTATCATGTTAGCTCTTCTGATGCCATCTGCAATTCGAGTACAATGCTACAAATCACTAAAGAGAGAAACAGTGAAAAGCAAAAGTGACTCACCAAGAGGCTGTCCAGCGATGACACGTGCATTTTCCCCCGCCACAGCTGCCCGTGCGTTCCTCTCGTTCAAATACTGTACGAAGGCGTAACCTTTGTGGACAGAGCAACCCACTATCTTGCCGTATTTGGCAAAGATGACCTCTATGTCGGTCTTCTTGACAATGGCTGTGTTGAGATTGCCAATAAAGACTCTGGAGTTTAGGGAGCGCGGGTCATTCTTGTTGGTCACGTTGCTGGTCTGGAGTTTACCAGTCATTCTCCTCCAGTTGCCCTCCTGGGACACAGACAGAGGAGGGGAGGGGAGGACATAGCTTTAGAGGTTTGGGGCAGTCTAACTCCAGCTAAATCTAAATCTAACATTATGGAACCTCAGGTCAATATTATGAAATAAATAAGAAATTATGAAATAAGTATGCCTACAGTCAAACATATTACCAATGCAACTGTTATTATGTTGGTAAAAATGAAGTGTAAGTTTGTCATTTTCATTTTCATATTGCCTCCCTGCCGGCTCATTAAACACCTGCTAGCTTACTAGCTAACTCCTGTTGGCTAAAGTAACCACAGTAAATACTGTCTGTTTTTGCACTTCAAAATTGTCTGCATTGGATAAACATAATTTAATAGCAACACTGTCAAAAATATGTCGTTATCTCCCTTTAGAACTGGCTTTCTGTGGTGTCACAATTTGACTAACATGAGCTAGCTTGTTAGCTAACTGGCAGTTTCTGAGGTGACGGCTGGATGGTAACCCTTGAATTGTTTAAAAACAGTTAGGTGCTGATCTTAAATAGTTACAGAACAGGTCGTAGGGAAATGACTGTTGTGACAGTTTTGCGCTACAGGTTTCCAGACCAGCTGAGAGGTTGGGGCCAAAATTAAAATGACATTATGACATGAATTATAACGTGAAATAAATACATAAAGCTACTTTTGTACTGTGATAACATAAAATAAGAATGATTATTATCTGTAATAACATTTCATCATACCCACTCAGTTATTTCACAATTTCTTATTTATTTTATACTTTAACACTTCAGGGCTCCATAAAAGACATCGATTGCACTTCATCAATATATTTTACAATGTTTTGGAGGGTACACTTCATCATATTTATCATTGGCAAGTCAACTGCTTACCTCAGCATCCTTTTTTTTGCATTGTTAAAGTGCTACCACTGTATGGCTGAGTGGGAGAATTAGGACTAACAGTATGTGAATTTCACAGCAGTTTGCTCTGCTTTGTGAGAAACCAAATACAGTAGCTGTCAGTGAGAACACTTTGCTATCTCAATACCCGTATTGTTGCGTCCCTAATGCTTTGTGTGCCGTTTCACTGATCACAGAATGTGGAGGCTGTAATTCATGTTACAGTTCTATTCAGACAGTTTTGTGCTGTCAAGTTATCAGTACACATTACTCCCAGCTTCTGTAGGTCTCCTCTGCAGTAATTATGAAATGACCTTATCATGCCCCGAATGTTTCTCTAAAACATGATTTGCTGCAGGATCAGAAAAATGATGTCCCAAAGAATGGATGCACTTTATTTAATTCCACATTTAATCAAAGATAGCATAAAGTAGATGCTCATTTGCTTTTCCCATAGATTTTTGTTATGTACCTTCATTTTGGTTTAATCACTTAAGGAAATCTGTTTTCATTACAGTTTATATTTCAGTACAGTGTAAACACAGTGAAATAGTGTGAATGAAAACACTGAATATTCTAAATTTGCCTCCTCAGAGTCTCTGTCACAGTGATAACTATTCTGCTTTGAGACGAAGAGCCTGAATAATGGATCCATTCCTTGGTAAATAGGATTAGTAACCAAGGTAACACTGATGTTGGAGCATTGAATGGACACACACACACACACACACACACACACACACACACACACACACACACACACACACACACACACACACACACACACACACACACACACACACACACACAAACACATTTTGTCACAAGCTGCTGTCTTTCTTTTCCTTTATGCAACTTCATTTTCCATTGCAAGAGGCCTTGTAGATCCTTCCAGCTCAGCCTCCCTGACGTGACACTGTATCTTCACAATTACAGGATGTATTTTTATTGTGAATAGCTGAACTATAATGGGTTTATTCAGCTTATTATAGCAGGGAATGCAATAATGTCCAAACTACAGTGAGCTGATGTAATTCACAAACTGAGTGAGGGGTAAATTCTATCACAAGGTCGCTCGCTCGGTATCTACGGTAGATGATGAGGAAACTGACCAGTCATCCAGTAAATACAAGAGCAGCCATGTGATTTACAGAGAGAGATTCTCTGTCAGGCATCCATTACACCTGAGACTGAGATCATGCTAGACATTCAGCTGCTCACTCATGGATAAACACATATTATTTCACCTGGCAGCACATGTTTTTAGCACTACATCACGCACAGTGTGATGCTATGGGCTTGACTTTTCAACATGTACTACGGATGTGTGCCGATGTTTATAGTGTTGCATAAATGTGTGTTGATTCTGCGTGTGTGTATGTGTCTCTCAAGTGGCCTTGACATTTATCCGCAGCAGACAACTGGAAATGAATGTGGGGCCAGCACACACACATACATGTTCTCGCTCAAATGAGCTCCAGAATGGCCACTTGATGGTAGTTTAAGCCCACAATCTGACACCCAACCCATATTGATGTCAGCAGACAGGTCACAGCGGACATACCTAATCAGTAAAGAAGCGTTAAATTGCTTCTCTGGTCAGATAAATCAGGAGAAGGTTGCGGTCACAGAACCCTTTTACCACCCTGTACTGTTATATTTCATGTTGTCTTGTCTGTTGTTTTCTTTAGAGCTGGAACCTAATTTATTCCATCACTGCTTTTCCTGCTGACCTTGCAATCTACTTTATTTACAACCTCCATTAGGGTTCTCATCCTTTTGAGGTGATAGCGTCATGAAGAGAAACATAAGGAAACAACACAGTATGTGACAGGCACCGGGAGTGTAATTGGCAAAGTAATTGTTCCGAAGACTTGACATTTCTTGTTAAGAATAAGTAGCACAAAGAAGAGCTTTATCCCGGAAATAAAGTCTACAAATGGCTTTTAGAGGGGAAAATTGATGACCTGGTGTTCACCCGCTCTTTAAAAATGATTACAGCTTCTACTGTACGGCGTTTTGTCAGTAAAGAGGAGACAGATAAGTCTTTCATGCCAGCATGGTCGTGTCAGAATAGGTGTCACATTTTTTAAAAGGTGGATGTCTCCTCTTGGAATGAAGCATTTTGTTCCTGTGGCATTACAGAAAACCCAGTGAAGATTCTTCTCCTAATATGGTATAATAAAGCATTGCAATCTCATGCCAATGGAAATAATTATGGATTAGGTCAGGGAAACAGCACCAAAGGTCATGTGGTTGACATCATTACTAGAACTAGATATATTACAGTTTGTACCTTGCTCTGTAATGCATTGTGCATTGGTGGACAGGCTCTTAAAGGTTGTGGTTGGGTTCGGCCACCTGCCTGATTTATAGACATATTTTCATACAGGGAGGTAACTCATTGAATTGATTCCTTTTGTAATTTCCTTCCACTCCACCACTTTACATTTCTCTTCGCCAAGCCTCAGACACTCTGCTGTGATTCCCAAAGCATCTTGACGGGTTGCGGAAAGGCTGGAGAAGCTGCTCACTGAGACAGAACAGACAAAGGTAGCCTGATACACCTTTTCCATTGGTGGAGCTGCCATGTACTGCAGAGGTGGAATAATTGCCTTGTGGATTCCTTCCATTTATATCACGTCTTAAAATGTGTCTCTCTGCCGGTGAAAGCAATGGCAACAACCAAGAAATAAATTCCCTCTATTTGTAAATCAATGAGGATATATGCTCTGTAGGATAGGCTGCAGAGCATTTCTGTGGTGCAACCAGCCACAGTGCGCTTTTGTGAAGCGCATTCAGAGGGGGAAGCAATTGTGCCAGACAATGACAAACGAAAGTCACCGTATTTTGTCTGATTGGACTGGGAAAGAAATGTTGTATTATATAAAAAAGGATAGTGGCCTTAAAGCAATTAAATGCCCTAGCCACGAATCAACCGTCTCCTTTAAAGTGTGTTTAGTCTTAAAGATAGACAGGTAAAGCTTAATTTGTCATTTGGCTTCATCAGTCCACCGAGTTGGGCTGTGATTCTACTCAGTAAGTACACGGCTACAACAAATAGGGTGGATACAAAGGAAGAAAGACAACCTTACCTGCCAAAGGGGCTTAAAGCGCTGTCAAAGCATACATGAATTACAGTGAGTGAGACATTTACACAATATCACTTTTATGACTATCACCATTACCCTCTATTATACAACCCAAGCTGTTTGAAACATCTTTGTAAATCATCTCTCAGGCCATGTTTTAAAGACAAAACACAGGGAGATAACAACATGCAGCTTTTCTCATACCTTCTATTGATTGTTTTATAGTTCTCTATTTAATTTTAATTTTTTACAGTTTTTCAAAATGTATGTACCTCTGATGAAATCCTTTCTCTTAGAAAAAAACGTGTTATTATTAATAATTAAGGGGCAGCTTATCCGGCAGTTCTGAGCAACAAATGGCAAAGTAAGCAACTACCTCACTAACATATCGGAGACTTTAGCAAGAGATATTACGTACAACATTTTAAAAATATACTATAACATTTGTGATAACTGAGAAAAACATATTTCAAAAGGTTGAAACTATTAAGCTTCTTAATGTTACTTTTCCTCTTACGTGCATATACTGGTATAGGACAGTGCTGATAGAGTGGTGCGGTGATGAAGTAGGCCGACCCGAAAGTGAGCATCCCAAGGGGTCCCTCCACAGAAAGTGATGGGATTTCCCCATTGGACTTCAGTTTATTGCAGAAATTACTGTAAGCTCTGTTGCCAAGACACGTTTATGATACAGCACACGTTATGTCCAGCAGGATCATATTCACATATTAACATAACTGTGTGATTTCTGAAGAGTAAATGCACTCAGCAGAATGTGAAAGCTAAGGTAATGCTATAAAGGAACTACATCACGGTCGCATGGCTGCGTGTCACCACCGTTAAGCTTAAGGCAGCCTTGTGTCAGCGTGATATTTAGTAGTTTATTTAGTCTTTTTAAGTTATTTTTTGGGGCTTTTTGCCTTTAATCGGATAGGAGAGTGACAGGAAAGTGGGAGAGAGAGTCGGGGTGGGATCAGAAAGGACCATGGGTCGGGAATCGAACCGGGGTCGCCGGCGTACGGTGCAGGTGCCCCAGCACGGCCGGGGCCTATTTAGTCACTTTTTCTATGATATGTAGAAGCTTTGGACATTCATGAGTGGAGTATATACTGATTTATTTTAGGGCGTAGAACAAAACTTGAAAGTCTTGTGAGCTTGTGTTTACACCACACCTGATTTGAGGCTTCTTACCACAAAAACCTTCCAAAAACCATTCGCTTTGAAACGAGGGAACCAGAAGTGGAAAATGCTAAGAATACACCAGGTTCTAAGACTCATTACGGCACCACTGCACTCTGTTAAATGAATAACAATTTGGGTCATTTTTCTTTTTCTGGGGTTATAAATGCTTGTAACAAATGCCTAAGAGTTTGTTTTATGTACTTGAGACTACTTGGTGTTCTGTGTATTTATGGTCTAGGGAAAAACACTATTCCATATGTACCTCATATATTTAGTCTTACCTCAATACTACAGCCTCTAGTGGCTTTAAACTCTACAGCTCCAATCTTTTTTCTTCTGAACTCTTCTTACAAAACCTTTTCTCAGAAAGTGCATTAACTATCGGAAAGCCTCAGAGCAGTTTTACAATTAGCCAAAATGCAAATGGGGCAATTTTTCACATGGCCCTCAATCACCTGCAGAGGAAATAGATAAAATGAGTTGGGAACAACTCCTGTGTGCCACGGCACTGCAGGCTCAGGGTAAGTTATGAGTGGGATTTGCTATTGTCCTGGGGGAGTCGGCTGTTTGTGATGGACAAGGGAACACTTCAAGTGCAGTGACAAGATTTTATTTCTATCGATGGCAGTATACAGCTGCACAGAGTTGAGACTAATCTGGTCAAACACAGCGAGCTGTCGAGCGCGGTATAGATCAATCTCTGTCTGCTCTTAATCCAATGTGATTGGTAAGGATAGCACAGGGTGTTTTATGACACACTGTTTTGAAAGTCTCTGCCTCACTGTAGAACTTTGCTCCACAGAATATTTTAAATCTCACAGTGCTGCAAAATATGACATGTTTGAAATATGCGCAAAACAAAAAATAGAATATGTTCCTGCATAACCAAACACAATCAGAGTGATACAATAAACATGTACACATTTTGACAGTGTTGCATTCCTTCCTTTCAGTACAAGTAAAAAGAACAATAAACAAAACTACTCAAGGGCAGTTGCTACTACGTTCTAACCTCAATACACCATTGGTTACTATGGCAATGCATCATGTTTATGCAACTTATTAGTTGTTCTGGATGGAAATGGAAACGGCAAAGTGCAAAGTATACTGAAGTACACTCTAATGGGCTGAAAAAGTATGAAAAATGCAAAACACTTTTGCTCTGCATATGCATATTTGAATGAAAATCCCATTCCCTCTGAAACTACAACGCCTCTTCAATTTTCATGCCCGGTGCATTAACTTAAACACTGCATTTCAAAACTGAAACCCATGTTGTAGTTATGCTACAGTTATCATGTATGGAGGGGCTACAGACTGATTTATTATTATGCTTTCACCAGTAATGTGTATCGATTGAACCACAATAATAATCTGTTATGACTCATGATGACAAGTTTAAAAAGTCTGGCATTTACTTTTGTTTTGGGGGTAAAACAAATACACCTGTGATGTTGTAATTAATGAATGCAATACAAGCTGTTGAGAGAAATCTGATTTTTATTTTACTTTGCTTTCTGAATTATCGGCATGATGTCTTGCAGTTTCCCAACCCTTAGCCCAGCATAATATTTACGTGTGATGTGATTCATTTGCGTACATTTTTAACCGTTAAGGTTTCCAGATTAATTGCAAGTGCAACCGCATTAATGTCGACAGCTCTTGATATCACACTGCATCACCCCGCTATATTGTATATTGATACCAGAAGTATGAATAAACGTGAACAATAACTATGGTTGCAATAACTATAACAGCTGTAAAACAAGTGTAAGAACATCTTGCATGTTTGGCAGACTGACGTATCATATGGCATTCCAGACTGCTGCATTCATCACCAACTCCCAAACAGTAGTCAGAAAGTTGATTTATTACTGGAGATTTCATGATGTATGTATTACATACTGCGCACTTAATACCAGCTTTATACCAGCTTGAATGTTCTGAGTCAATATTTTCCAACATTTGCGAGGAGGGCAAACACATGTAAACAGATCACTGACATATCTTCACTGCTTACTAAAACAATTACTTTGCCTGCCTTCCGCCAAAAGCAAAACAGTAAAGCAATTAAGTGGATAATGCTGTAGAGTAGGTGAGGATTCTGTTTGTGTTCACTGCCATGAACGATTTCTACCGCTTACGTGATGTGATCCATTGTTTTTACAAATACATGTTAATAGACGCTACACATTTGATAAAATAGGACTGATATATAAAATATCACTGCTTAGGAAAGAGCATGTTGCTTCCACTTTGCATTAGGGTTAGGGTTTTCCCGGGGCTATGATGTAGTTAAAGGGGCCCTATTATGGTCATTATTAAGTTCATTTCTATATTTTGTGCCTCTACTGTGACATGTTTCAATGCTTTATTGTTCAAACAGTACTTTATCTTTTCTCATACTCCCTTTGCTGGAGCACCTCTGTCTGAAACCAGAGCCCAGTCTGCTCTGATTGGTCAACCGCTTAGAGATGTCCAGCCACTCCGGCTATATCGTACATTGTGATGGAGCACCAACCAATCGAAGAATCGAAAGTATAGAGTCCAATCAAGGCTTTTCAGGCAGATGGGCAGTGTGTAGGAGAGAAACACACATTTCATTTAATGCTAACAGAAAAAAAACAACCCAATTATGCATGCTGGTTCTGAATGTTGTCATTTGTTTATCTTGCAAATTAAAATGCTATCTGGTGCAACTACCATTATACCCAATGATAACAAAACTTCTTTAAATCCAAATGAAGATAAAATAAATAAATAAATAACTGAAACCAGAGTGTTTAAATATGCTAAAATGTTGTAGAGGTGCTGATTTGAAGGGTCTAATATATTTGGTCGTTGACCGTGCCGCTCTCCTCATTAAATCTGGATGTGTCATCATTAGCGACTCCAAGTTGCAGCTGCAGCTGGGACAAATTTTTAATGGGGGCAAATTAGCATTTATTAACATCTACTCAGCAGGAGGAGTAAAACAGAAGGCCCACTCTTCATTAGGAGTATACTTAAAAGTGTCTGACTGTACTGAAAACATAAACTGCAGCCATGGCTTCAGCCTCCTTTAGAGTCACGTAGCCAGACAGTTTAATGTGTATTCAAAGTATAGTTACAATTATCAGTTTCCAGAAGGATATTTCTTATTTATAGGCAACATTCTGAGTCGCACTGTGCTCAATTGCTTGTATTGTAAAAGGATGACAGGCACTTTTTTTTTTACTTCAATGGATTGGCAGCAGCTCTGTGGGATTCAAATGACCTTACAATTGACCGGTTATTTTTATGGAATTATTATGCAAGAGAGAAGGACTATTACTGTCCTCAAAATAAGCACATTTAAAAAAAGTTATTGCTCGTGTTTTGGACTCTGCATATGAATGCAAAGTATTCTGTTTTTGAGTCAATGGCCAAGAGTTTATAGGGATGATATAATTGGCATTCCCTTATTTCTGGTGGTGTTGCTGGTCAGCCATCTGTACCCTTTGATGACCTATATGTCAGCAGCGGTTTCGTTAAGCTGCAGCTGCCCTTGCCTTTCCGCACCGCCTGCCATGAACACAAAAAAATGCATGTCCATGTCCCTAACCCATACACTAATGTGCATATTTCAGCCGTTGGTGTATCACCAAGTCTGTCGTGCCATTGACACGCCGAAAGTTCACACCTTCTAGCGACAAAATCAACGGAATTCACTAATTCCTTTTTGAGGTAAGCTGCCAGGGAAAATCATCGTACACAAGCAGAGTTGGCCAAGAACATTTGGCTATGGCTCTTCTTTATGTGGCCATCAGGCTTCAATGAGCAGGTTTTCCAATGTCAATTTCATTTTTTATTCATCAACATTTTGTCTGCCAAGTGAGAAAAAGATGAGAAGTATTGTATTTATTCATTGCGCACATGAACGGAATATGAATCAGTACTTGTTGGTCCAACAGGGTAACTCTAAAACTACAATGTGTGTGGGTAGTATCCACAAAGTTATTTTTCACTGTGAACAGCATTTGCAATTCTGCATGAAGGGACCTACGTGCATGAGACATGTTTGAAATACCCTTCAGATGGACTTTGATGATACAAATCTCCATCATGTTATGTTTATGCCTGTGAATGCTCCGTTCTCTTATTGCCGGCTGAATGTTCAAAGGTAGCAGAAACTTTGGGTAACACATTGACAAGAGAGAGAGAAGAAAAAAAAAACCCTGCATCGCAAACTTCAAAGAATCCCCAACACTTCAAAAGCTTCTTCATGGTTTTGGTGACTTATCTTCAAAGTCATGTCAAGGATTGAACTGATAGTGCCGCTGTGTATTGCAGGTACAAACATCCTTGTCAGTGGCACTGAGGAGTGAGGTGTAGAGAAGAGAGGAGATAAAAACCCAAAGCTAATTGAGACAAAGTCTGTCCCTCGTCTGTGCGAAACACAAAGCCCCATGGCTGAAGACATTTGGTAATTACAAGTGCCAGAGAAGCGATCAGTCAAATGAATACGTCATTAGAAGTTGCAGCCACGCATTAAGGTGAATTAGGGAGATCCTGGAGGTTTATCGGAGTCATTTTGGAGCTTAGTGCAGATCTATCTTACCTCGTTACCTCCTTGTGCAATAAAGTAATCTCAAGAAATGGAGAAAAATGTTACGCCTAGAGAGGAATACTTATTACGGAATAACTTCTACAGCCTTTCCTTCTGCACCTGTTCAATCAATATTCCCCTCATAATTGTTTTTGAATGTATCCTTTGACCAAGAGCCGATCAATTAATAAATACCACCAAATGACTTCAGTTGCTTGCTTTTTATTGTCACTGTGGTAGGATATGGAAGGATATACAGATATAAATTCATTTATGTGCAATCCAGTTTTATTTGACTGATTTTGACACATCTGTACCTATTTTAACCCAAACCAAAGTCTTTTGTTTTGAACCTGTCAAAAGTTACATTTCTTTCCTGTGAAGACATTTATTTTGAAAAGACTGTCAGCAAAACTGACACGTGTGCTTGACATGATTATGAGAATGAACAAAATATGAGGAATAAGCTGTCATAAGATATTCCACAAACACTTTTCTAAGTTAGATTAATAATAAACAGACTTTAAACATACAGACTACATGATAATAAATTCAGTTTTGTCTATTTATTGTTATATCAGATTACCAATGTTTTCTGTTTTACGTTTGCAAATCAGAGAACACTGTACAGGAATGTGTAAAATCGAAGAATGAAGGAATTCAAGACAAAAGCAGAGCTGGCTGCTCATTTCAATTGATTCCTCTCCATTAAAAATGTGCATATCAAAGCAGCCTCTTGTGGGGAAAAGCATACTTTCAAAAAATCGAAGGAGTCTTAGCAAACCCTGCATTTAATGGCTGGATCTCAACAACCCACAACCCCCTAGGTGCCACAACACTTATTACTCGAGAGAATGACACATCTCCTCTTCTCACCAATGTATGGCACACATTTCAATCCAAAGCATTGGACGTGTCATGTGGAAGAAAACAGAGAGAGACAGGATAAAATAAATGACTTAGAGAGGGAAATTGAATCTTCAACAGCTTTATTTAATTGGCTGGCTGCATGTGGTGTCTTCATTAAAAATGGCTCCAACCCTCACTGTCTGCATATAGACACTTCATCACGCCCCCTCGTTTCATTTCCTTTTAATTGCACTGTGTTCGTAGCTTAACAGTGAAGAACTATTAAAACAATCTCAATATTTGCTGACAGCCACACTCTGTAAAGAGTTCACTTGCTGTCTAAATAATTCAGAATCAGGAAGACAAATGTATAATCTTGATGAAGTGGGCTATTAATGCAGTCCATGATACCCGGCTATCTTTGAGTTTCCTTTACCAATGTGTGAATTGGAGGTTGTAAATCCTGCTAATTTCACATCTTATAAGCTAAACACACTGCAGCTCACTTGTTCCAAGCTGTAATTGCAAGACACAGTTGCAGATATTTTACAGCGTTTTGGTATTAGAGCCCAAGGGAACCCTTAAGGGCCTCCCTTGGCAATAAAGCCGTCATCGTGCTTCATGAAGTGTAGCAGTATTTTTGTCTTCTTCTCAACCTGGCATATTTCCATTTATCTGGTCTGCTGACATGCAGGATAATAGCACACTTTAGTCAAATGTATCAGAGTTGAAATGTTTGTCAAAAAGCAGCAGTCATACTGAATAAACACACAGAGCCATGCATACACGCTCAGAAGGCAATGCACCGGTGAAATGCACAAACGCAAGCCCATGTGCATACACAGATGGCGTAATACCCACATAATCTTACACTCACACATACGGCAGACAAAAAGGAATTGAGAACCTCATACATCGATCACAACCCTTGAAGTATAAGTTTTGACAGTTTGACAGCAAATGTTGTACTTTGTGTAGCTGAAAAGGCTTATGGAGTCTGTCTGCAGCCCTTGACACTTCTTCTCCTCATAGAGTAATAAAACGCACGCACCATATGGCTTTATGCATAACACTACTCAAACCTGAGAGACTTCACTTGCATCAGACAAAACAAACACAATATAAAAATAGACATTAGAAAAGTACCAGCTCAGTGGCGGGGTTCAAAAAGCAGCATTATCATATGTATTTGAAGGGGGTTGCTTTTTCAAGACATCCATCATTTTGAAAGAAAGGACACCTACTCTCTGAAAAGGATTGCTTTCAAAAGGCTCAGATGTGAAATGTATTTACATCTGAGCAATATTTATGTTTGTTTTAGAGGTAACAACGTAATATAAAGAAAGGTTTCAAGCACTAGAAATAACTGAAACCCTTCAATTCCTTTTAGCAACATACTGGATGAGTGGCGAGCCCTAAAGAAAGAACACATAAGGACATTGGAGCTATGGATGAGTGCTCACACCCTCCAATAAATGGCCTCAAACATTCAAATGGCAAAAGTTCTTATGAGGGGAATGTTGCTTTGAGGTTGACGGGCCACCTTAAAAATAGAAAAAGACCACTGGGGGCTGTTTTTCAGACAACTGTCACTAGTTCTTATCCCAGATCCATCTCCATGTCCCACATACTCGGTAACGATTACTCAACATGACTCTTCCCAAAAATATCTATAAATAATTTTTAAAAAATCTGGAAAAAAACATTGACATAACAAATCTTATCCACTAGGATTAGGGGCTCTATATCTGTCAAATTCTAAAATACCTTAAGGGGAAGTGAACTGCAAAACCTTTGATCCTCCTCTCTCCGTCTCCCTCTCATGCCTTATCACATCATCCATTTCCTCACTTGTTTGTTGCCGTGAGTGACACCTCATACTCAACCTTATACAATATCTGTCAGATTGCATTATTAATGCTGATAGAGCGCCGGATGAATCGGCATGTGAACAAACCGCTCGCGGCGAGGGAGAGAGTTGCAGAGAGGTCACAAAATGATCAAGGAATCGTGAGGAAATAAATGACAGAAGGGGCGTATTTCGTCTCGCCACGCCAACCCCAGGGAGTTTTAAATAGATAGATAAACAGCTTTTGCATGGAAGAGTGAATCCTGTTAATTTGTCCTGCTGGTGAAGTTAAAGCAAGTGTAACACAATAATAATCCTCCCTTGTGGTTTCTCTTCTTGACACAGTGTTTTACAATCTTGTAATCACCGCTTCCTGTTTATCACGTGCTGCTACTTGCATGGTTGCAAAGTTATGGGTTTACTTGAAAAAAAGCGATAAAGACTGTCATGTTATAATGACTGCGTGCTGATTCGCTGCTTTGCCTTGCAGAGCTGGAGAGGATTAAGCCTGGGTTCCCTTCATAGCTAACCCAATAATATGTATGACAGAGCCGAAGGCGGCTTAATGTTTACTGCTTCACATCTCTCTGAGGAGCTCGGACGTACCGCATAGACATGCCTGGTGCTATTCTATCCATCACCTCTGCTTCTCCTCACACTAAATCACTTCTGATACCTACTGCACTGCAGCCCACCTTCAGCCTCTGCATTACAGCAGCACAAACGGTTCCATCCGGCTGCAGCTATTTTTGTTAGCGTCCTATAGAATGTATTCAACATACAGTACAGTGGCCTTTGCTAACACACATAATGTGGTCCCCAGTGAAGAGTGCTGTTATGAATGTTTTTATTAACAACAGCGCAACACTACACTTTTAAAGCAACAGAGTTACCGGTTTGTTGCTTTGAAAGTGTGTTGTTGCTGTCCTGTGAAAACATGTATCTCCAAAGATTGAGCTTAAATTGTATATGCATTGCATTGTCTGCAGGGACTCGACCAAAAGGCTGGTTCACGTCCCCGGTCGGACTGGAGAGGTGCCAGTTAACCTCCTGGTCACTGCCAAGGTGCCCTTGAGCAAGACATGGAACCCCCCCCCCCACCCCCCCCACCGACCACCACCACGGCTCCCCAGGCACCGTACAACAGCTGCCCACTACTCCTAATTGGATGACTTAAATTCAGAGGTTACATTTTGTGTGTGTTCTATTCTGTGTACTGTACATTATGTAACAGTAATAAAATAAAGTTTAACAAATAAAGATAAAAAATTAAGACATTATCTTTCAGGTTAACATTTTTAAAAAGCACACAATTTATTAAATGTCTCTTCCTGAAAACTTTGCTCCCCTTTTAATGGCCAAACATACCCAAAGTAATTTAATCAGATTGATTATTTATAACTTTCCCTTACTCTATGAGGATTTTCAAATGATTCAGGAAATCCTCAGAGGTCTCAGTGACCCAGTTGTGAAACACGGTGCTCTATATCTGTACAGTTATTGGTGGTGACAGCGTTCTTAAGCCGCACCGGTGTAGCAAATTGTTTATATGTGAATAAAAAATGTATCATTTAACAACAAAGAAGAATAGACTGAAAAGGAACAGACCAAAACAAGATATAGCTTGATGTGTCAGCTCAAAGTCAGCCACAATATTAAAGGTCCCATATTATTCTATATTTGAACAATATATTATAGAGCTGTATACATACAAAACATGTGTCTCAAGTGTTTTGCTAAAAATGCCAAACAGATCACCCATTGTAGCATGCCTCATACCCCTCTATTTCAGCCCTGTTCCTGAAGTGCTGATTCTGAGTCCGAGCATACGCACGCAAGTGATGAGTTGACAAGTCTGCAGCAAATCTGGATCAGCTCCGTTATACCCCCGTTTTTAGAGATGTGGGTAGATAAAGAAATGCACAGTTGCCCCTCTCTCCTCTGCTTTCCAAGTGTTTTTGTTGTTGTCTGTCTTCCAAGTTAGTCATCGGAAGTCCATGGTTGCACGACAAAGCCTACATTTTCAACTCTCATGACACTCAGGACAGCAGCACGGAGAGTATTTCAAGGTAGTGACAGCACATGCAAACTGAAGCTGAGCAGTGTTCTTTCCCCTGTGAGAAAAAGATGATGCTTTCTAATGAGTGCCAAGAAACACAAATAAAAAGGGTTGTAACTTTGTCAAATTCTAATGTAACACATACACAGTTGAGGACATGAGATTTTGTCAACAGCAACTTTAAGGACACTTCATTCATGCTTACGGAAGATATTGTCAACAACAGAAATGAAGACATTTTTTGAAGCCACATTCTAAAATAAAGTGAAACAAGCTACAAGACATGTTTATTTTGTTAATATAGCATACGTCTTTTCACTCCAGACATCCTTAAAGATTTGAATAGTCATCCAAAAAACATGTGAGGACTAATTTTACAGATTTGGAAAACATCCCAGCTGAAAACGTCATTTCAACCAATTCAATTGTCTTTGTTTTGGTTACGTAACAACATAATAACAATGAAGAGTTTTCACTTCTGGAGTATCTGAATCCATTCGGAAATGTGGCACCTTGGTTAAAGAATATTTAAATGACAAAGGCAACAAGCACCTTTTCCCTTATCTAATGACTCACCGGGAGCTTATTTATGAAAGTGTTTTTGGTTGTATGTGATTTTTAAAAAGAAAACTGGAACAACATGAATTCCATAAAAGAAAATAGTTTTATTCTTCAATTAATCAATTACTGTTTTCAATAAATGAAGACTTTACACCTTAACATTTTCATGGTTGCACTACCCTACATTTTTTTGACATGTTTTTTATCTTTTGAAACTTTGACATTTCCACTAAAGTCATGTCTGTTTAAATTCCTATATTTTTGTTTTCCTGCCTGTTCTGATTGTCTGCCCCGCCCTGATTATTTCCACCTGAGTGTAATCACCCTGCTGCCCTCATGTTTGTGTGCCCTCTCCAGCTGTGTCTCGTCTGTGAGATTAGTTCTATTTGTATTTAGGTCCCAGTCTTCTGTTAGTCTCCGTTTGAGCCTTTGTAGTGAAGTCTGTGTCCCTTTACTTGCCTTGCTTTGCATATGGATTGCCTTGAATATTGGTATTTTCTGTTAAGTGCTTCTATGCCCTGCACTTCAGCCACCCTGCTTTGTTTCCCTTCACACAGGGCCAAGAAGCAAGTCAAACATGTGTCAATGAAAGTTAAAACATTGGAAAAAACTCAATTTCTCTTTTAATTCTAACACTCTGCACCCTACCTTGTGAGACAATTCTAACATACCAATTCTACAATCTGTTTTTCAGATTAAAAATGAGTTGTTCGTGCCCCACCAGTTGTGTACATATACAAATGCCACTGGGTATGAGGCATGCTACAGTGGGTGATCTGTTTGGTATTTTCAGCAAAACACTTCAGTTTTGTATAGATATGGCCCTATAATATATTGTTCAAATATAGTATAAAAGGGGACCTATAAGAGAATCGTCAATTTGACACAAATCTGAAATGTTTCCTGTGTATTTAAATTGAACCTCAGAATTGCTAGCAAAGGACATGTATAATCTGTTCACTGTAAATACCTCAACAATCAAAGGTCACAGAAATATTGGTTTTGAGATTTGTTTACAGACAAATATACAACCACTGTGTGCATTAAGGACATACAAAAACACAAAGGGCTTCTCATGTGGAAATACTTGTTAGTCTAACATCCTATTCTTTGAACTGCAAGGGAGGCTTTTATTCCAGGCTTGAGTAGGGTCTTTCAGGTAGAAATACATCAGAAAAAGCACTGCATTTTTCCGAGTAGAAAACACTTTCATCTTAATGGTTTCACCTGGCGTAAGCTGCAAAATCTTCTGTGTTAATAACCCATGACTGCTGCTGGACGAGGATGAGATTGAGAAAGGGAGGACACCTGCTCCCATTCGTCACCTTCTGCATGTGATGTCACGTCTCCAAGTTTTGTCGCAATTCCTTGTGTCCCAACTATGAACGTGGGTGAGCTGGAAACATGCCGTGGTATGGATTTTATGGCAGCAGTTACAGTTGTAACAGAGCTGTAAGTGGCAGACTAGCATCGCAGCACCCATTCAGCCTCTAGCCTGAAATGCAGTACAGTACACGGGTCTTTAGCTCTGTGTTTCTATTGTAATCGTTGGAAGTGCGTTTTCTATCATTTGAATTGGTTTACTGTTTGTGGATCTGATAGATGTCAGACCTTATTAGCAGTGAAATGGTTTTTACAAATGTATAGTAAAATGCACTCTAGGTGTTAAGTTCTGCAGCCTTTACATCACTTTATCTCCTTACTTACCTTATGCTTTTCAAAAAACAGAAGCCAATTAAGAGAAGTGTGATTTTGCTTTTGTGCGATACTCAGATATGTGTCGGCCTATTTCAGGTCGGCAAAATACCTTTTTTCGTTATTGCTTTTCAACTCAGTTTTTCTGTTGTTTTAGCTTTTGAGGTTGAAAGTGTATCAGAATGGAAGGTTCGGATTAAACGCATTTTGTGCTCAAACCGGATCTATTGTCTCTGTGGTATCTATGCGCGAGGGTTTTCTAGACACTTCAATGTCAAGAGTCATTCGTTTTCTCTCGAGCAGATTCAAACTAAAATGTGTTCAAGATTAAATGTTAGTATTGTGTAGATGTCTGAGAACATTCTAGCCCACACAGGCAGATGAAGAAACAGGTTACTCTCATTCAATGTAAAAATGGCACCATGTTCGAACCTGGAATACATGCATTTAAAGAAAAGTGGAAGTACAATCAACAATTTAGAGCATATTACACTACTTTATTCCCCTAACAGGGACATAATATTGATAGATTTGCTGGGTCAATAAAAAAAGAGCTCAGGCTTGGATCGAACATGTGAAAAGCCATGCCCAAAAGTGGGCCCTATCCCAGCTTAAGTGTGGTAAAACTGATCAGCTGTTTCACAAGAAGTGCTTATGGCTTTAATTTATACAGGACAAAAAGGTAAGCACTTCCCTTGAAGAGATGCCCCTATTTTGCTGTACGGTGTTTGAGTAAATAATCCTTATGCTCAACTGAATTCACCAGCAGCTATCAGAAGGGGGTATTGTAATCAAAGCCAAACTGTGCCTGCAGATGCCACATTCTGTATTCCTCTGCTGGTAATCAATAGCGCTGAAGTCTGCTGGTTTGTGCCGCTGGGTCATGTTTACTATTCAGTGTATATACAACAGTAGAGACAAACTCGGAGTTGCTGGTGTAAAGAATTCTCTTTGAACAGTGCAGAGCAGGCAAAAACTGATGCTGCTGCTACCATTTAGCAGTGCAGTGTTTTCGGTAAGTGCTGCAATTATCCTGTGTTTACATATATTATACAGTAAAGTACAGTGACACAGCAGAAGTTTTGGAAATGCATGATGCTTCAGAAATAGAAATATATATAGATATGATTTTATTATATTAAACCTACTGTATATTCGGCTTAGCAAATGTATCACTGTGACCAAGGCTTGTTTAAAACATTTAAGATCAACGTCTATTAAATGGTTCCATTTTGTCGGTTCAGCATGAACAGTTTTATTTTTGATTGTTATTCACTTTTAAAACAATCCCTCAACTTCTGTCAAGGGATTAGTACTAAAGGTGAATGGAGATATTCAAGAAAGTGCGCTTGGATTGTTTTTGTGGACTGGGAGCAGGAGGGAAACAGCTACAATTTTTCCAAAGATACAAAATAAATCAATCAGCACCACAAAAGCTTTCTAATTAAAACAATTATTCCTCATTTGTTTAATCTGTAACTGAACTGTTAAAACATCATTTTACAGTTTCATGCAGAGTGACATAAGTATATCCATTCAATTTCAGTCATTGGTCCCGATGAAAGGTTTGTCATAGCCGTTAGGGGCAGAGTATGGGACCCAAATGCAGACAAAGAAGGTAGACTGGGAAAAGTTCAGGGATTTATTGATCAAATAAAGGTACAGGTGCAAAAGTGAGGTGAGGATCAAAATGAATTGCAAATAGGGAAACCAATCCAAAGAGGGCAGGAGGATAGCGATCAGCCAAGGTTAATAACACATGTCAGTAACAAGTCTCTGGTTACACGTTTCAGGTTTCAGGTGTCAGGTGTCAGGTGTCAGAAGCCAGCACTTAAAGGAATAAGGCATATAGCAACTTTGACCATCTTGTCAAAGTACTAGCAGATATTATCTGGCACTGTAGATATACTTCTGGGCTGAGAAGGGGAAGTGGGAACAAGTGAAGAGGTGGGCATCGAAGGTCAGGGGGCTTAAGGTATAGGGGGTTTTGCAGGGCAGGTGAAGCAATTAAATAAAGGTGGAGACATGAGAGCTATGAAGTGTGAGACATGGTCAATATAACTGGAGCATCAATATTTAAAGGCTACAGCAGATAGTCTAAGACATAAAGGGATGGTGTCCAATAAGGTGCCTTTCAGGTGTGAAATAGGAATGCAAGAACTTTTTGGGGAAAAAATAAATTACGGTTCCAATGATTATGCGCCAGCTCATGCAGACCATATTTAAATGCCCATGTGTTTTATCCTGATGATGTGCCATGATATGAAACTTTGTCAATTTAAAACTCCAGGACAGGGGAGAGATTGGATATAGGCCTACAGTAGGTGAGGGACAGGCGACAAGTGGATGAAGGAGTCAGGTGTCTGGATCAAGTGGAAAAGTCTGAGGACATCCTTGGGACAGGTACAAAATGAAAACAAACAATTTAGTGGGCTTTAGAATTGCTAGTAGGTATTTTGAAATGTGGGCCGAGTTATCCTACCTGTAACCCATTGCTTCCAGTTGTTATGCTACGCTAGGCTAATCAGCTCAAGCTCGATAGCCAGCAAAAAATTATTCGACTAAATGCCAAAATATAATTTTGACAACGGATATTTCATATCTGAAGAAGCTTGGACTCCATATATATGTTTAACGCACCCTTGAAAAGGCAGCTATGCGAGAGTCAGGAAATGACTGAGCCAAATAAGTAGTCATTAGTTCTGTCAAATATTATTGTCCTTTTCAGCTGAATGATTGTAAAACTCTTCTTGTCTTTCAAAAACCCACGATAGGAACTCATGAAATATGTATGACGCTGGGCAAACAACATGATGTGTAATTATCATCAAACACAAGTGTACACAACGGCTGCAATCAAGCCACTTCTGTCTCCCTGTCAGTCAACCCGGGGAAAGGTTAAGTTTCACTCCTACTGCGATAATTTCTGTTGACCTTTCGAGGTCGATGTCTCAAACCCGGCAACGTTTCTCCACATTCCTCGACACTTATTAAATCACTCAGAATACGATCAGAGTTGGGCTGGCTAAAAATAACATTCCTTCAGATGCTGTGTGCGCCGCCCTCTCTATCACGTTCTCTGAAAAGTGTTGCTGCATAAGACACACATCTTGACACATGACTATGACAACGGCAGCGGTGTAAAGTGGGAGAAGAGACACAACAAGGCGATTGAAAAGCATATTGAGAGGTTACAAGGAGTATTTTTGTTCATCTAATTTGGCAAATGACACTATTTGATACAGAACTACGTGAAATGTTTAGCATCTTTACCTCGCTACGGGGACAGTTTGTATGAAATAAGATACTGCTCTAATGGGCTGCAGAATTACCATCCCAAAACATCACTGTAATGTATGCAGCACATGTATAATGACTGTGTCTATAAGTTCAAGTTGTATACAGGACACAACACTGGTTTTATTCCTGGGTGGAGATCTAATACGTGGTGCTTACATTTATTTCTCCTTCCTTGGGCCAGTGCAAGATGTGGAGGAAATAATTCACTATTACAATCCAATTTTCCTTTAATGTCCTCACCTGCAGTAAAGGGATATTCAAGACTTATTGGCAAGATAATCCTGTTTATTAAATCCTTTTTAATACGTTTAAATAAAGTACAAAGAAAGAGTAATCTCACCGCTTTATTTTGAGCAAAGAACGTACACCTTTATTTCCAATTATGCCCTCTTAATGGGACATCTGTATAGTAATTCCATACAGCATTTAGTTGCTAGCTGCTGTCTCTTGATCAGTTCGCGCTAATATAAATATAAAGTAAAAACCTTTAACCTTGGCAGGAAATGTCATACTTGTATTTCTTCAGAGTTTAATGGCCGGATGATTCAATGGAGGATACAAAGATAACATGATATTAATATTTGAGCCTGAGAAGTAAAAAGGGACAATCCAAGCAACCCCGCTGGCACATCATTGGATCTGCTCTGGGCAATATAACACTGACATGGGTATAATGACTGTGTATTTAGTTCGCACACACCACTCAGAAAATGTTATGTCCCTCCAGTTAATCTCAATTGTTCCTTCACCGTGTATTCCAGCGTTAAATCTCCTACATTTGAAGGGCTTTTCAGCTGTTTTATGACCAGATTATGATGGAAGAAAATTGCAGCCTCCAAAAGCAAAAAGACCCACCAGTGCTCCAATTGCATTAGCTTCACCTTACTGCTTTCCACAACGAGAAGACAGCTATGCTATATAATTCTCATAATATTTCACGACATTACTTTTCCATTTGAACTAATATAGATTAAGTTGCATTTTATTTCCGTAATAAAGCCATCCTCTGCTGAGTTCTAAGTCTGAAAATATGCTTTTTCACTTGCCAGAGACAGTTAGCTTAGCTTAGCACAACGACTATAAATGGGGAAAAAGCCGATCTGTATCTGGAACTAATTTCTCAAACTGAAGGGCTCCGCCACCAATTCATGAAGCTTAATTGGCCGGAAAATGTCAAGAAAGGTGCAAGAACTAGTGTCAATTTAGAACGAAACCGACATCCAAATATTCGGCCTGGTGTCTTAGGCCTTGAAATGGTGGGCTAATCCTATTCAGTTGGAATGTAATGGCCATTTAGAGAAACTAAATATCTCTACGTCTTTAACAGGCAAACATTTATGACGTATAAATGTCTATCAAGTGTCCCTTTTTAAAATGAACACTGAAGAAGATATACTATAACCTTGAGTGAACATAAACCAGAAGGTTGTCTAAACACATTATAAGAGCTGAAGCAAAAGTAATGGCCTTCTGTCAGCTGCCAATGTGGAGATGTCCTGTAGTGCCTCTGAATAGAAATTAATTAAAACAACTCAGCGTTGTTGGGTTCGGAGCATTTTTCTTTTCCTTTGCTTTGCACTAGCAGCCGGCAGTCAGTATAAATATTGTTAAAGGGACGTTCTCCACTTGCACCCACTCGTGCACGTTATGCCAAGTGGCTGGACACGTGTGAGTCAGAACTTAGTAGATGCCACCAATAGCATTGCAGGGAGGCAATAAAACCCTGGTAACGCACAAGTGCCTCGTTTTTCCTTGTAAGCATGTGGTGTTTCCAGGTTTGTGCTGGTGCCCACATTGCTTCTTATTATTGCTACAGCAGTCAGAAATAAGTCTTCTATAGAGCAGCTGTGTTTTAGTTATTGTTCAGACAATTGGAAGTTAACTGCGAAAGTGTGTATAAAAGAGATTTCAGAAACAAAATAGTCTCCCGAAAGTTCACCATATGTTCTTTAAACATATGATCTGTGCAATTTGTGAATAACAGCAGCGCCACCTTCTACTTTTCCTTCCTGTCTTTTCGCTCAAGCCACTTTCAACCTCTTCACGCCTCCTGAAGCACCTAACCACTCTCCTTTTTTTAGCCCCCTGGATACTAACACTTTCACTCGAAGACTCATGTTGGCAAATCTGTGTGTCAAAATCAAAGGTTGCGAGACTGGAAACTCCAAAGAAAACGAGGATGAAAAGATGAGACAGCTGTAGAGCGAGAGGATGACAGCCACAAGAGAGACTGTGCATTGAATTTGTTTAGAATTAAATTGCTGCTTTGTCCATCTGCACTAACAGCTGGTGATTTTAAACCCCGAAAAACAAGAAAAGAAAAGCAATAAACAAACCCCACAGGCATTTGTTCCATATTTTCCAAGAACTACCACTGTTTTCACAGTAAACGTGTTGTTTTCTGATTATATAATCCACATGAATTGAGTAATTGCTTCCACTAACCAACGCACATCCTCCATATGTTACTGTTTAGATGCTTCTTATATGTTTTCTTTCTAATGCATGTATTATGTCCAATGCATTTAAACACTTTGTATTCATTTGTCAGTTGTGATCCAGTGTTGATTGTTTCTTTCCCCCATGAACGGGAACTAAAATAAACCTGAATCTGGCAGTTCAATCCCTTTCACCCCTTTTCATTGTTTAACACAGTCAGGAGGATGTTACTGGATGGGAGTCTTATCTGTGAATGTGCCCGAATCAGAGCTAACATGGAAGAAGTGGCTTGCCAACAGATAAAGAGAAAGAGACAGACAGCTAAATAATCAGCCTGCAAAGACCTGGAAGAGGAATGTAATTACTGAATGGACAAAGCATCTGTCTTTCTGGAGGCTTCTGGTGGGATTTCTGAGGGTGGAGAGATGGGCAGCCCCGTGGGGAGGTGGATACTGAGAATAGAGGTAATGTGTTGAAAAAAGGAGAGGAAATGGAGAGGGCATCACATCACATATTGTCACCAGTGCACTAATGTTCAATTGTTCATTTTCTTTTGATAGTGTAGCAAAAGAAAGAAGAATAATTTAACCGTCCATCTGTCTGAGTGCTCTATTCTTATCTAAAATCAGGAAGTATATTAAGAATACACTAGAACCTGGTAAGTATACCACAATACCATTTATTTTTGGGGGTAAATTGATTAATAATACCATTTGCAATACTCACACTGTATTTATACTCTCATTTTGATCTATAAACAACATCGATTAAATTGATCAAATACAAAACTGGATTTGTACTTGAATCTTAAAGGACAGGTATAAACTGCAAACTGCACTATAGTGAAACTAAAACAGGATGTCAGAATGCATGCCCTTTATGTGATGACAGAGGTCAGATACCAGTTAGGCTAGTCTGTATGTCTGATAATGATTTTAGAATGAGGACTTTGGGTTACCCGCTGGATTGGAGGTTAGGGCACTAATCAATTAAGAGTGGGACCTTTGTCAGACCCCCCCCCAAAAGAAATCAGATTTGAACTCAGTATGAGCTTGAATGGCATGATTAAGACATATTGACATTATCTCTCTGCCTAATTTTCTTTTCACTTCGGTCCCTTTACAACCAAATCATCTTTCATCACTTGATTTACTTTGGATTTAAAAAATGTCTTCAATGTTGATACAAAATCTGAAGTTCATAGTGTTTTCCCCATGATATCTACCTTGTATGTAGTTTGTAATGAAGTGTTGTAATGTTTGTGTTAATCAAAGACACACACTGTGTAACTGCAAAACGGTATCCTACATTATCAGATTATTTAAATGATGTACTTGGTTACATCCTTGGAGCATATAGTCTGCGTGGTGAAACGATAGACAGTGATACTCTTATTTTGAAGAACGGTTGGTGAACATTTAATATAGCTGAATATTCAAATGATCTAAAAAAGACAGCAATTCAGCTCTCCCATAAGCTACTGTGTTTAAATGTAGTATATGGTTTACCTTAACAGTTACCTTTGTTGTTTACATTCATCCAACACGTGTACCGTTATAGTACACTGTGCCCTCGTGTCATGAAGTGTGAGCTGAGTGCATCAGGTGGAGTTGTTTCATGTGTTTTTGAACAAGGTATGCTGTCCAGCTGGTTATGCATTTTTCTCAAGTGGTTTGTTTTGTATCAGAAATGTGAAGGCAGTTCATGGCTTTCATCTCACGCTTTACAGCAGTTAATAGCTTCACTGATATTCTTCCAAAAGACAGACATGCATTCTATACCAATCCACACGGCTGTCACCTTGGCACAAAAACATTCTGACCCATAAATTGCAAAGAAAAGCAATAGCTGCTAAGGTCTTTTGATATTTCTTCATCACTTAGCTCGTAGGACTGTGTTGCTTTCCTAGCTATTGCTTCACATGTTTACATCCTAAATCACTCTCATTCTTTCAGTCAAGAATTAATTGGAATCCGAAATTGCTTTTCAAATTGTTTCAACTTGCATTGACTGACCTAATTAGTTCAATGATTACGCTCCCTCGGAAGAGATGCCTGCCTAAATGATGTGACTAATTTGTATGAATATTTCAAACTGATGTCTGCAATTAATGCCATTTACATATGTAATGTGTCTCCTTGATTACTGAATTATGTTTGTGCTCCCTGATGATGTCACTGACAGGTGTCTTAAAGAGTATATGAATAAGAAGAGACTCGAGCAGATGTCCTCCTTCATTTACCTCACACGTTACAGAACTCTGTAATGCGGCTCTACCTGCATTACAGAGTTGTCGGGCTCCTGTGGCTCGCGATGACTACACAGCTCCCTCTGACAAATGTATTCACAGGCATCCACTGCCTTGTCAGAAACTGACAGGAATGGATTTTCCTGGCAGTTAGTTCCCAATGGCTCTAAAAAAAGGAATTAATTACCACCGTCAATGTTGATTCTATCTGTCCATCCTATCCATCTATTTAACCATCTATGTAGATCTAGTGCCGCAAACATCTTTATTCTGTCATTTCTTTTTTATCTGGTCAAACGTTTGGGAAAAGATTCCTTAAGCAAGTTGGTAAGGTTTCACTCATGTTAATTTCAGAATTTATTGAGATATATTGTTCCAAAATGATCTCAAATTACTAAGGATTAGCCTTTCCTCTTCCACTGGGAGCAATATGCTCCATAAACGGTATGGCTGAATATTTGTGTAAATGCTTCAGCTCCGTCCAAACTTTGGACAGAGCTAGGTTAGCTGCTTACCATCTTTTAGCTAGCTGCTGGCTTTAGCTACAGATTTAGCATATCGATTCTTGAAGATGCAATTTAAAAGAAATCTATTTGGTAACAAATGCGTCTGGCAAGCTGCAAAAATATTGAAGCGAAACATATGAATGAAATAGTTCTTCGGTATCAAAGTCCTACCCTTTCTGCTCACCGTCCACACCAACCTCAACATCTGTAGGGAAAACATTTGTGTGTTTCTTTCACCCAAAAACATTTGCCACAGCAAGTAATCCAGGCCATCATAACATTTATTTCTCCAAAACATTAGTGGTATACGTACACCTATTTTTGAAAGAGAAGTCTCAATAACCCCCACTTTTGAGACCCTGTGTTCTGGAGAGTTCTGAATGGTTTTAATGTGCCTCTCTGGTATGTTAACATTTTCTGAGATAAATTAGCATCACATCAATTTAACAGAGGTTACTAGGAGTACACATTCTGTCGTTCTGGTCATCTACTATGTATCCGACTCCTGGGCTTTTCCTGCCTAACTAATACATTTTTAAAGAGAGAAAATGTTTGTCTGACCAACAGGCTATGTTTCCAAACCTGGTTAAGAAAGTGGTCAAAAAGCCAAAAAGGCTGGTTTGATGGGATATGTGACACACATTTAAAAATGTGTTATTGTTCTGGAAGCTGCAATGTACCGTGAGGAACAACTGTTCACCAGAATGAGTAGTAATCATATTAGTATTAAGAGGCAAGGGAATTCATAAAATCAATATCCTTTAATAATGCCAGGCCATGCTTCCTACGTAATTCAGGTGCTGTTTAATAAATGCAAGATGTTTTCCCTCAAACAAACGAGGCAGAGATCCAAACCCTGTCTCTGCACAGTGATGAGTGTACTCATGATGTTTGTTAGAGAAAGTGGACGGAAACAGAAGTAAAGTCTGTAATAGCCGCTGGAATCTGCGACAACACACGGCAATGAGCTCTATGATTTCCTCTGATGTCAAAACCTGGAGGAGAAATCAATATGAAGAATGAAGCCTTATTTACACTCTCCACCTGATTGACTGCGGCTCCGTGCGAGATGTCAACAGGCTATTAATGTTTCAAGAGAAGATTGCTTTTTGAGGCTAAGTGGGGAGTTAAATGATGTTCTATTTTTACACATAAACACACTGAGTAGGGAACACTTTAGCGAGACAGATGTTTTAAAAAAAAACCTCAGATTTAACTCGGAGGGCCTCGGTAGCCTGAGTGTAATCAGTCAGCATTTGCCATTCTTAATCTCAATCTAGAGAGCGTGCAAACCTGTCAGGGATGCATAATTCCAGGGATGTGTGCATGAACTCAAAACACACAATTGGGATTATTTTATAAAGGCTGGGTTCACTTTGTGTCCTATACTGATAAACTAAGAGCTGACTAGAAGAAGGCTTTACTTCTTCCTAGTTAGTGGAAGCGCAGCAAACTAAAGCACTTCGACAAAGCCAGACAAAATGTAAATACATGTGAACCCCTTTGAATGAAAAGTCTGTTTATATGCTGGATTCCCTGTCAGGCTCAATCAAAGTTTGAATGTGCAGCGGAATCCATTCTAGCCATCACCATCAACAATCCCCCGCTACCCCTGAGTGAACCGTTTGTTGAGAGAAACATAAAAGGTTTTCTCCGCGGACATGTTCTTCGCCTCTGGGGTACACAAACTCAATAGCTAGCAAGCTACCTAGCCGTCTCTCCTTGAGTGCACCTTTGCTTTCCTAGTGGCAGACACAGAAAATTGAGGTCATGATCCTCGTGAGTATGTGAGTCAAGATGCCTCTGTGTTGAAATATCTTTCGTTTTTTTTTTCAGTTTCATCTGTGTGAAAGATCTACTCAGTATATTCCTAGATATAGACCTTCTCCTGATTACTAAGCATTACTGAGAATATTAGGGGTATTTTGCATTGGTGTACTTGCAGCTTGTTTTTGGCACAATTTAAAGTGATCTTATGTAAGTTATCATTTTCTACACCTTTTGAATACTTGTTTTGCCCTACAGTATTTCATTCTGTATTTGGCTAATATCATAATCTATGATTCTTTTTACGAGGTTAAAGTCAAAGGTCTGAAAAAAACCCTCAGCCAAACGCTGATTAAACACCATGTTATGTTTCAAACCACATCAATCATTATTTCTGAAACAGAATGGAGTTCAAACGTTTCTCTCTCCTGGGTTTTACCACAAGGACAAGACCTTTTCATATCCGTCTCCTTTACACACATTCTCTCCAGTACAGCGTTAGCTCTGAGTGAGGGCGATGCTTGCTATTGTAACGACGATAGGTCGGGACATGGTGCGGGACGTGGGCGGGACGTTGCCAGGAGTTCAATGTAAAGCCAGCCCACATTTCCGCTATGACGTCATATCGGCAGCAAATCTGGATCAGCTCGTTTGTACCGACGTTTATAGACATTTGTGTAAGGAGAAAAAGAGAGAGGGTTGTATTTTCTGACACGTTGTGAGTCTCCTTACACACCGGGGGCACATATTTACATATAAAACACATCAAAAAGTGCATTTTGCATAATAGGTGACCTTTAAATTTGAAGAATTTGGACAAAAATGATTTTAATTGATTTTCAACTCAAACAGGAGTCTGTTCAAGGATGAAAACATTTAATTAAATATATATTTTTATCATTTTTGGTTCAGAACTGCTTGTCGTAAATATATATTTTATGCATTTTTACATTAAATTAAAGTGTCCGAATACCTTCAAAGGCCACTGTAATTAAATTTGAGGTCAATGCAAGCACACAATTTATCAGCATCAAAGCATTTGTTTGCATTATCTGAATGCAGCACAATGTTTTCCAAGGTGATTCAAGTTCTCTCCTGCCCACCCCTCAGTTCAATTATATAAGTAGGTTTAAGTTTGGTGTTTAGACACAGCAAATCAACATAACTCATTTTACTTTTCCCCACTCTTGGCCACAAACTGCCAAGGTTGCTAAAAAATAATTTGTGTGCAGACTTTATTTATGAATACCAGCTTCAAAGTTCTTCGAGCTTTGACACCGCTTCCAAACTGCCCTAGGAATGTGGATGGATAATGAGCATTGGACCTGTGGGCACAGACATCTATAACCCCCCCCCCCCACCCTTCCTTATAAGCGCAAGGCTGGAAGAATGAAAGAAACGTGAGACTACAAACGATGAATCCTGACTGAAAGAGACAAAATACATTAATAATCGGACTCAAAGGACGTATGCTGTGTTCCCGTTTTGCAAGGTCACCACTATAGCTGCATCCTGTGCTTAGACTATTGGGTTTGGAATAAAGAAATACAAACAAGCCACAGTGCTTTTTAGCCCTATAGCCACACGATAATAAGTGCATTCAGAGTTTCTCCAACACTTAACTAATAGCGTGGCTTTATAGTTGGTGTCTTTTTGTGTGTCTTTGTAGTCGGTTAGTGTGTCTTTTTGGTTGATTCATACCTCTTGTGTCAATTACTGTCTTTCTGCAGTCAGTTTAGCATCTCCTGGGGTTATTTACAATCTCTTTGTGGTCCTTTTGCATCTCTTTTTAATCACTTTATGTCTTTTTGGTGTCTCTCTATGGTCGTTGTGTGTCCCTTTGCAATTGCTTTCATTTGTTTTTGGTCCCCTTTCTTCTTTCTTATCTCTTTACAAGTCCAATTCTGTCTTTCTTTGTTCTTTTCTTCTACTCTGTGTTTTTTTGTGTCTCGTTGTTGTCATCTACCTCATTCTGCAGTCGTCTTGTGCCACTTTCAAGTTGTTCTGTGTCTCCTTTCATCAATCACATTCCAGCCCAGGGATCTAAAGGGGTAGGTGAGGAAGTAGGTCCCTTTTTTAAATAAAAACCTCCTTGCTTCTGGAAATTGTCCTTATGCAGATGTACAACAAAACGTTTAATAAGCATTCAAATACGGCGGCCTCTACACATGAGTTACGGCACGGTATATCGTGCCTGTTGAGATGGTGGTTTCAGTGTGTCAATGCTTCCACAACTGGTGACACGCAGGTGAGAGACAGCTGAGGCCAGCAGGATGACAGTGAGAACAGCTGATCCCTGCAGAAGCAGCCTGGAGCTGACCCAGAAGAGGACGCTTCACTGTAATCGGGTCCCTCAGGTAATCTAGGCAGGACATTATCTGCTTCACTGCTTCTCTGCAGCATCTGGAGAATCCCCCACCTGCAGAAGGCCTTGCCGCTCCTCTGCCACTTTTCATTCTCGGTTTGTTTGTTTTGCACTCAGAAGTAGGATCTTCATGTCATGTTTGTGTTAAACTTTGTCTCCTCACTTCCATTGGGTCTTGTTAAAATATCTTACCAATTAATTACTTTCATGCAGGTATAAAATAAAAAATGTTTTCCAATTAACGTTCCTCCTGCATGATGTGTGTACACTTATTACACTCATGCACAGGTCATTTGTAAACTCCCAGCCGCTCTGCTTCCTAATGTTAATGCTTTCGCGTCTTTTATTCTCAGTGCAGGCAGAATACTAAACTCTCGAGGTTGACATCTTAGACCTTTTTATTTTTATATTTTATCTTTTGTATTAATTCTCTTTGAAAAGCAGCTTCTAGCATTTATTAGTATGCTTTTTTTTAAGTGTTTCTTTATGCTTATTTGTACATTCAATGTTGGTAAATGAGCGGGAAGATATTATAATGGGGAAACAAGTTATAAAAGCATGAAAGAAGTTTTCCGGGAGACCTAAACTTTAATGTTTTGGGCAATATTGATGTGTAAAAGTCACTGGGATAAAAACAAAATGCATACGTAGGTCAGAAAAGAAAGACACATCGTACTATTTGATTTGTTTTTGATGGTGTCTTTGCCTCTTTCCAGTTCTCCTGTTCCAGATACTTGAATGTGTATAGGTGTGAGTTTTTACATGTAATATATCCATAATGTTTTACAGTATGTAGGTAACATTGTTAAGTCCTTCCAAAAATGTACAAGTACTTTTCCATAAGCCTATAAAACCAGAGCTCAGACTTTTGATCATTTCAGAAAAGACAGTAACAAGCAGAAAATAGTTGAGTAACCTTTTGTACGGTTGTCTTTTTTTTTGCTTTTGGATTAAACTTTAATGATGTGCGCTGCTGACAGATGTGGAACAAATGTATTAATATGTCAAAAAGTTTAGTTTGAGGAAACAAACTCGTAGAGAAACAGAGCCAGTCATTACCTGGATCTAGGCTTTGAGAGGAAAAATAATACACATTCTATCAGGGGCATTGATGCTGAATCTGCAGTAAATGTAATCTGAAAACTAATTCAGTATGTTTTGATCCCATGTGATGCTGCTGCTGCTGAATGTAATTTGATGAACAGTGGGATTAGAGGCTATTGAATATGATGAATAGACCTGAAAGAGACGTAGCCTGGAAGCTATCAGGTTGGCTGGATCGATATTTGCACACTGAGCTGACAAAGTAGTAAAAAAGCAGTAACTCCACTTACTTTAAGAAAAGAGTTTCACTGTTAAGTGACATGTAAAGATCCTTTTATCTGTGTGAGTTCAGATATACTTCCTTATCAGGCTGCATGAACCCTAATTCCTTCTAAAGTTAGAAAACGTAATTCCTCTGTTAATTAATTGGACCTTTTTAGGCTGCATTTTTACTGCTGTGATTTATTTCTATTACACAAACACCTGCACTCAAAAAGCATTGTTTGTAGGAAGGTTTTCTAACTGACTGAAATTACAGGGATGTATCTAAGTGGCAGCCGTGATTAGAGAAAGTCTCTAAAAGCTAAGGAGAGGTGCCTCGATGCTTCCCTTGCTTACATCCTTTAGCATAGGGGTTCACAGGACCAGCAGTAAGTTAACTATTTGTTTAGCTGGCTCCTTAAATCAATTCTAAGGAAAAGTAGTTAGGAAAACACAGATTATGTAACATTGTTGGAATATTCTGCCACAAGCCAACGCAGCTACGTAATCATGCAAACTCCTATCAAAGTTCACTTTAAATCATACTTAGTAAAATAAAAAATGACCTGAATGTCTCATCAGCATCTAATCAAGTTACAAACGGGCACACTCAGTGCAAAAAAGTGAATGAAATATAACTACAAATGGTATTTCCATGATAAATTATGAAAGCGTGATGACCATGTCAGTAGAGAAGGGTCATTTGAGTGAGACACGATCACTCAAATGATTCCAATAATAGACGGTGGGAAGTCATTCAGCCTGACCCTATTCTTCAGATTTGGGTTTAATTGCCCACAGTATGAAGTGTGAGATCCCCTGACTTATGAAATTAACAGCTCAGAAAAGGACAGTAAAGTACTTAATGCTCATTGCAGGAGAATGAGTCATGCCAAAGGTAAGCTGTTTATCTGGTGAAAGGGGGCGGGGGGAGACATGATGTACATGCCAGTTTTAGTATGCTCCAGGTTATGTAGATATGGGTAAGGGTTTCCAGCTTCATAAATCCCGATGGAAGAAGCTTTAAATTGATTAAAATGTTCATATATTGAATATAAATCAAGCTTTAGCAGGAGGAATGAGTCATTTGTTAATATGTTGCTCTGGAATGTGGCGATCAGGGTACATAAAGATTGTACTTCTTAAAGAAAACAGAAAAGAACATCATCCATTGAATATATCTTTTATATATCTTCTGTTAAAGACTGCTCTTTCTTGTAAAGATGAAACTATAACATTGTTGACCAGGTCTCAGTCCAGAAAGCAAATGTTACATTATGTTTAAATAATAAAAAGTGCTTTAAGAATTCAGTAAGTAACGTTGTATTAGGTATAGAATTTATTATTACAAAAAAACATCCTATATAAATCTAGAAAATAACGTATGATTAAATTAGTCAAAGGGGCCCTATTAAGCTCATTTTCAGGTTCAAATGTGTATTTTGTGTCTCTACTGTGACATCTTCACCCGATTTAATGTTCAAAAAGCTCTTTATTTCTCTCATGCTGCCTGTGCTGCACCTTCATTCACCCTCCATCTGAAACCAGAGCACGGTCTGCTCTGATTGGTCAGCTGGGCGGCTCTGTTGTATTGGTGAAATGCTTTGTGATGTCCCGCCCTTTTGTTGACCATATACATCCACAAAGGCCGATAAAACACACTCCGCAAAAGGGAAAAAGCGTAATAGGAAAGGAGGAGGAATATGAACAAATGCATTCCTCCCTGCTGAGAGCCACGGGTAGAGTAATTCTGAGTTCTGATTAAAAACACTATGGAGACATAACAAGACACTTAGGTCAGAGAAAGTATGAGCGTGAACTTTAGATTGACTTTGCAGCTACCAGACATGAGATTGATGTGAGGTTATAAAAGGGCATCTGCTATGAAACTTTCCACTCCCTTTGTGCATATATGGAAGAGAAGGCCAATAAACCCACTAAAGCTCTGCTCCTGCTTATATAACTTTAAGCTCCTTTCAGAATCCCTTCCAACATCTGAAAAAAACATTATCCTTATAAAACTGTCTTAAAGTTGGCTTCTTTTCAACATCTTCTTAAGTCTTAATAGTTGAGATTTTGATTGTAAAGGGTGTGTGTGATAAAAGACACAGTTAATTCAACAGAAGATGCATCTGGACTTGTTAAATGTATCTGTAAATGTGGATTACGGTGTTCATACCTGCCAAAGCTAACATCCAATTAGATAACACAACATATGAGTAAACTATGCAATGCACAGAGTATCCATAATGTTTCCATTTTGTCCAACTCGGTGGTGCTGAAACCTTAACTGCTGTTACACTCACACATTCAGACCTACATAGTTAAACATATACTAAGTGTACACAATTTGCTCTTGCCTGATGTTTTATTCATGGTAGCAGAGGTACATCCATTCATGAGCGATCATATTTCTCTGTAAGTCTCCTGTGCAGGTCTGGCTTGGCCTAGATAACAGGACACCTGCCTGGAGGGGAGACACAACACCGCAGGACGTAATAGAAGCTATCATAATGCTTAGCGGGAGACATGTCCAGCAGCCCTCTCAACTAGGGGGCGGACAGAAATGTCCCTGTCACACAGTGTAATGATGCGGGCAGTATTCAAAATAAGACACTGAATGAGTCTTACAATTAACACGTAGATTAGATTTAGCAGATGCTGGTGATTCATTCTGCAGAGCTAAACAACAGCAAAGTGTGTTGCCTTGTAGACGTTTTTATAAAAAAGCATCTCGACACAGTGAGCTTCTGTTGTCGGGAGCTAAAAATAAAAGCCTTGAAAAATCAAGTAACTTTCACTAGTTAAATGTAATTAATTATTGATGACTGAACCTTTTCTTTAAATATCTTAAACTCCTTGTTTGAAGAATCAGCTGTTGTATAATCATGAACATGGTAACGATAATGCTTTAATTCAATGCAGGAAAAATAATGGACCCCTCCTCTTAAAAATTGACACCTAAATCTGTTTAATGACAGCTCTGTGAGCAAACATTGAATGCAAAGGCTATTAAGACTGTTTCTAAATGGTTTCACAACTTCAAAACCATTAAACCTCCCTGTGGGTCTCGATCTACAGCTGCTTTATGAGCTGCATAGATTTTAACAGGAGATAGGGGAATCAATACATGATAACAGCTTTTCAATACATGATAAAAACCTATTATCTTAATTGCTTTTATCACTTTCTCTTTTTAAAACTTTGTCTACCTAGCTCTGCTCTCAACATTTATCCGTTCCCAACATTAAACTGTACTGATTCTGATCTCCCACCTTAACTTGTTTAATGACACCGGGGGACTTAACGGTCTATACCCAGACTTTATGGTCCACCCTCATGTATTTATAGGCTTACAATATTGCACTAATAAAACCTTTTTGTTCTGTAAAAGTGAATACTTATGGTTCAAAATGAAGCAAATTCATCAGATGTTATGTAACAAATTGTAGCCAGTACTTCGGATAAAATAAGGATTAGTCATAGAAAAATCCAGAAAAAAGTCATAATAAGGTTTATAAATCTGTACTTTTTGACTCTATACTCCTTAAAACTAGACGTATACATTTTGATATAGGAAGTATTCCTTGAATTAGTACAGGAAAATAATCAGAAGTGGTGTAGCCTACTGAACACAGATATATCTATTTCCTTTTCTAAGGCAACTATTTACTCATGTTTGCATGTCCTAAAGCACACCCTTAATCTGAAGTTAAACCTTGCTCTTGGAGGATTAATACACCATAAACCCTCTTTTAGTCCTGTCAGTGGCCCTATTCCTTTCCTGCGAGATCAGATTTGTCAAATCCGAGGGTACTTATGATTTAGGCCGATTTGAGTTTGTCCAGCAATGAGGAGGGCACTTAAGTGTACTTCACATCCTGTAGTGGAAATAGTGGGGTTTTTTTAAATCATAATTTCTAGTAGCATAGCCTGATGCAGTTAAAGCATGCTGCAGCAAATGGAATTGTGATAGCTGCCCCTGCAAGTCCAGTATGGATGGAGTTGTTATACTTTATCTGCGGGAAATCAATTCAGTGGTTATAGTGCATCCTTCCGAGGGACCTGCATGTCGCTACTTACATTTACTCCTCAGCTGCGGTGGCTCGAAGATTGTTGAACTCAAAACAAGGAACACATTGTGATCAAACGACACGATTTCAAATCCTTGAATTGTTGATCGCGTCCCTTTATGATTTTTATTGTTTTGGAATGCATTACGATCATCTCAGATAACCTTCAGATAACATTGATAAAGAATGCCTTTTTTTTATAAGCAATTTGACTGGCCTTACAAAACAACACGTCAGCCACAGGTGCATATTTCTGTCACCTTGTTCTTTATTGTTAATACAGAAACGTGTCCACTCATATTATATACGTATATATACCTGCAGAAGGGAAAATGTCTGTTCATCCTCGTTGAAACAGAAAACAAAAACGCATTGAACTCCCCCAAGAATCAAAACTCCCCTCGTCCACCCAGCATCATCTAGTCAAAAAACGATAACATCCAAAAATACTTGACACTGCCACCAGCAAAAGTATAATGAAATCGAAAAAAGAGAGCAACACAAAAACAACAAACCTGAGAGCTCAGCTGCAAGAAAAGTATCACGTTAAAACGTTTAAAAAGGACTCCTTGTTATAAAGAAAAGAAGAATAAAGTAAAAGCAAGGGCGGTGGGATTCACCGACACATCAAAATCACAAAACTCGAAGGCAACAAACAACACTGCAAAATGCAAACCAAAGCATAGCAACAGCAAAAGTCGACAGAAACAAAAAATAAAAATGTTTCAAAACCACCAACAAATTGTTTGAAAAATCTCAATACTGACAAAAGCTGCTTGGTTTCGACCATCGAAACAAAACTGCCAGCAAGTAAAGGCTCTCTCACGAGCGATACCGCACCGATTACCCTGTTGGCACTCTCGATCAGAATAACTGCATGCTAAAAACTTGAAGCCTGGATGTGAAAAACGCTCAAAACCACCATGTCAATGCTCAATTCAAACACCAGCAAAAGGAGTAAAAATAAAAAAGGGGGCAATTAAAAAGACAAAAAATGCTTACAAAAAAGCCATTGAAAATGTACTCACCGAGCGGGAGTAAAATGTTGCAATAAAAATGTGATATGGCTCAAAATACAGTATGGCGGTTCAAGCCGAAATGCTGTGCCTTTTCTCTAGATCTCTGCCTCCAGCTCGTCATGTGACTGAGACAGCCTCGACTTCCAGCAATAAGAGCCCAGTGTTGAACAGCTGATGCTGAATGCTCTCCTAACGCCTTGACTCTCTCCAAAAGTAAAAAGAGGTAGTCCTTATCGTCCCACAGTTATGACTGAGCTGCCTGTGTGTTTTCTTTGGCTTTTTTTTTTTCTGTTTTAAAGATGCAGAGCTCAGTCGATGTCAGCGCCACGGAGGGATCCGGACATGCTTTCATTCCATTCATAAGCAGGAGCGTTAAATGCACGGCATGTTCTGTTTTCTTGTGAGGAATGAAGGGCTCTGCCTGTGGGATTTTACCGCGGGGCTGGTCATCGCAGCAGTATCATTTCCATACTATAACGCGAGCCCTGACCACGGTGCTGAAATCAGGCGACACTGACAAACAAGCAAACGGCATCACAATCAGCCCAACCCACAACATGTGAAACCGTACATTGAAGAAAAGCAAGTAAAAGTGTCATGTTAATAATTTCACCCAGCCCTCTCCATGGTGATTAAACCTAAGGCTGTTTATGTTGGTAAAAACTGATACCTAAATACCATACATTGTTTACTCATTCTAAGCAGGATTGTTGCATGTTGAATCAGTCATAAAGTCAGCATGCATACCAATACTTGAACAAGACTGTAAGATACTGATTCAATAAAAGTTCATTGTGAACAAAGAAAACTAAAAGCATGATAAATGACAATTCATTTAAGTCTTTGGAAAATCATCTTGCATTCCATGAGGGTATTTGGATACATTGGAAGTGACATTCATGGTTGCAGTTGGATTTGCAGGGATTGTCGACACATATTGTTGTATTTCCTGTTAATACGTGGATCTTTCATGTGGGAAATACAAATAGTACAGTATTACACAGTTCTGTCCATGGTGCTGAAACTCGCAGCACATTGAGAACAAGCCATGCTTTCACCACCGTATCTCTATTTTACTAAATGGTGCCATAACATAACAAGAAGTAGAATTGAACCAATTAAATAGTGAATGTTGTCAGACATTAAAGGTCTCCTGTTATGCTATATTTGAACAATATATTGTTGGTCAATATCTATACAAAACTTGTCTGTGAAGTGTTGTGCTCAAAATACCAAACAGATCCCCCATTGTAGCATGTCTCATCCCCCTCTATTTCAGCCCTGTTCCTGAAGTGCTGATTCTGTGACTGTCGCTTTAAATTTGAGCTGAGCTGAAGCTGGCCACGCCCCTTTGCAGCTCTCTCTCTCTGAACGTTTTCTACCGGGAGAAGACACTCAGCTAAACACTGCCGTGATTAAACCCCATATTATGTTCCAAACCACATCAAGCATTATTTCTGAAACACTTCTCAGTGAACACACAGACACACAGAGGTGCTGTGGAGTGGATTCAGCTCGCTACTGTATATGGGGGACGATAGGTTGGGACGTGTCACGTGGGCAGGACGTTGCCAAGAGTTCAATGTAGAGCCAGCACACATTTCGGTTATGACGTCATAACCGAAGAAAATCCGGATCAGCTCGTTTCTAGCCCCGTTTTTAGAGATGTGGGTAAGGCGGAAAAGAGAGAGGGTTGTATTTTCTGACACTTTGTGAGTCTCCTAACACACCGGGGACACATATTTATGTATAAAAGACATCATAAAGTGCATTTTTGCATATTAGGGGACCTTTAAGCCCTGTCCATGGCGCTGAAATGACGATTGGAAATGTTCATTTATTTACAAATGGTTGTATAGTGCATTTTATGTAGCAGACTTTTTAATGTGTCAGATAAGTCATTTAAGTGATAATAATGTAAGTTGGACCTTCTAACAGCCTATTCAATATAGTTGTTTTGTCCTTCATTATGCATAGTTGTACCTTTTATTGGTCTTGATCTCACCATACGTTTCAGTTGACATTTGGAATAAATTACAATTTGGTCAAGGCATTAAACTACTTAACAATACCAAATGTTTAACAATTTTACAATTCAATACTGTCCAACAACGGCCATGTCCACTGTGCTCAAATCGGGGGTTGTTGCAAGTTTCATTTTAGAATAAAGAGCTGCCAAGAAAAATCAAAGCTGAAAAAGCATGTCGTTTTTCATTGCTTCCTACATCATTGAAGCGTCAAATGGAGCTCCTTGAAACAAAGAGCTAAAGAAGTTGAAGCCGCAAACAAAACTGAATGCTTTAATCGTCTGTATTTGCCATGAACATTGATTGGACATCCAAAAAAAAAAAAAAGCCACATTTTGTCTCCTATAGCACCAGGTCCCAAGACGGAGGGAATGCAGTACATGTAAGACGAAACCCCAGCAGTATAATGTCCATGGTTCTGAAATTAGGATACCTTGGTAGATTTAGGATAGACAACAGTATTAGACATTTATATGGCAATAAAACTGAATTGTATACTTATATGTGTTCGTGATTTAGACCATAATAAAACAGAATTTCAGCTTAAATACTCTCTCCATGGTGCTGAAACCGGATGGCTCTCACCAGCATTCAATACAGAGAGACGCAGTGTTTATGTTTTTATTCATGGTTCAAAAAGGTGCACTCACCTATCTCACCATCCTTCTCTCATTTTGGTCATAAATACATCTGGAAAATTCAGGCTATAGTTAAATGATGCTGGAAAGGAAAGTAATAATGTGTTATCATTATCGTCTGACTGCAGTTGTCAGACAGAATTCTGAACAAGTTCATGCAGCACACAGCGCTGGGGACAACTGTCACCATGCATTCATCATAACGGTGGTTGGTGCACTGTTTCTACCTTAAGCACTGTCTAATTTAATCCACTTTCCAAATCACATCCAAGCCTTTGGGAGGCTGGATTTTAAAATGCTTCACAGTCTCTAAAGAATGCAGTTAATATCAAAGAACAGCGATGAAACTCTTCTTGAAGCATAATCTAGCAACTAATTAGTTATTTTATTTAGCTTTTTAAGTCGCAACATACTATATGACACTGTTTTTCAATGTCATATAGGGTTATATGGTAACAGTATCATAGCAGAGCGGTCTCTGTGCTAATAAACTGAACTTGACAGTCAGCATGTTGTTGTGCAGGACATGTCAGGACATAATTACTAATGCCTCTGGGTGTTAATGACCTAACCCACTGTCAATGAGGTGATTTACAAAGCGGCAGAGGTTTAACTTAAGACTTGGATAGTAAATAGACAGAGATAGACCCCAACACACAGGCAGAGCAAAGGTAACGTAGAAAATTCTATTAAACCTCAGCCAGTTTGATTCCCTGTAATCCAATATCAACCCTCTCTAATAAACCATGACAAATGCATGAGGTTGTTATTGATAAACAGTCATTTGGCTTAACATTCTCCCATTTTAATGATGCACGACTTTTCATGGAAGCCCTGGAAGTGGTGAATAAAGAATTGATGTCCCACCCGACATGATTTATACATATGTGACCATAAACACGGCAGATGCTGTCAGGTTTGCAATACACACCCTCCAGGTCGGTGTGTTTTTATCAGCCATACTGGTGCATCAGAAAGAGGCTGGCAAGGTTAAAGAAATGCCCTTTATGAATATCTGAAATACGAAATATCAATCATATCAACCGTTTGACATGGAGGATTTCTTTGAATTCAGCAGCCGCCCCGGCATGGCCAAACACACAACGATAAAAAAAAAAACTTTCTTCCTTTTCTGGACTAAGCTGAATCTCACTGCACTTGCCAACGGTAGTTATAAATAAAAAATAAAATAAAGTACAAAGCTAAACAGAATCATAATTCATCGCCTGGTATGTGTATGCCCATTAGTAAAACACTGAGCACGGACCACTCATTGCCCTCGGCGATAAACAGCCAATCAGAGGCACAGCTCAAAACATGAGGGCCTCTGGACCTTTCCACACATCCAAAGTGTTTCCTCTTGAGGTGGATAAATCAATATGTGTTTTTACATTATTTATCGACTGGAATCAAGTGCAGCATGCAGCAACACTGAGCAAAAACTCAAATTCTACTTGTTGTATGTGAAGATGAGTTGTTTTATTAATGACCAATAACCCCTCTAAGTTATATATTGTATCTGACAGCCCTGCATATCTTCCCTGACAAACTGAAAACGCATCTTTTTCGATTGTACTTTGGCAATTAAAAACCAGTACTGACCTAAAAAACCGTTAATGACTTAACTTAGGCCTCGTAACTAATTCACCAGCACTTTCCATGGCATGACTTGCTGGAAGAAAACATATTTGAACTTTCCTTGTGGTTCGGAGTTTGATTCTCTATGGTTTTTGCACCTATTGTAAGTCGCTTTTGATTAAAGCGTCAGCCAAATGTGATGTAATATAATATGATACTTTCAAGAAGAATATCTAACAAAACAAAGCAATTTTATGCAGCTTTTTTGCAGCTTCTTTTTATGAGAATTTGTGTTAAGTGGGATAAACTTCAATGTAATACCGCATGGGATCTTATGACAATTCAAAAAAAATAACTATGGGCTGAATGAATATCCTTTATTAAAGCAATGAGAGGATTTGTAATCTTTAATTACCATTTTGTCAAGGAGTGTGCAGAAATTGTGTGGGATATTTTAATCAAAAATAAATGGAGTGCGCACACATGACTCTAAAGGGATTTAATGCTCATTGCAATAAAGGGTTACATTTACAAATCTTAAGCTTCAGGTGGAAGGATTATATCAAATCATTCAAAATGTATATTTCACATCTCCTGTGTTTCCTAATATCAGGATTGAATATACAGGAAGGCATATTTCATGCATATTTTAAAAGGTTGGAAATGCTCTTGTGTGGGCTGGGTCATTTAGAAAAATGTCAGCCAATGCATTTTAGGAATCAGGCTTTATTGAAAGGATCCCCCGTGTATCTGTGAGGAACTTTCATTTTCATTCCTGTCAATGGGTGCACTCTGTGAGGTCTGACTGACCCACAGCGGCCTGTTGTGACACTGGGCAGACTTATTGACAGGAAGATTCATCCTGCAGATAATCATCATGTTTGACTCAGAGTGGTCTTAAAAAACTAAAGAAATATCAGCCTTTTCTACCATCTGAGACTAACTGTTTCAAGATTTTAGCTATACGGATAAATGAACTGGCTAGTTCTATGTTTTGTTTTCTTTGTAAGGTCACCTGTTAAGCGAAAGGCACTTTTTGATATCTGTTATACATAAATATGTCCCCGGTTTGTAAGGAGACTCACAAAGTGTCAGAAAACACAACCCTCTCTCTTTTCCTCCTTACCCACATCTCTAAAAACGGGGGTAAAAACGAGCTTATGTGGGCTGGCTTTACATTGTCCCGCCCACGTCCCAACCTACCATCCCCCATATACAGTTGGGTAGCTGCATCCCCTCCCACAGCTGTGTGTCTGTGTATTCAGCAGGATGTCTGCAGGAAGGACTTACAGTAGAGTTGTTATATGTACAATACATATAATGTCACTGTTCTAGAAAGAACATGTCATGCTATGTGCTGTATCAGAAACGTGTTTTGGAAGTAATATGGCCTATGTTTACATTAGCAAGCATTGCTAACACTCAGAGCTAACGCTGTACTGGAGAGACTATGTGTAATATAAAAGATCCTGTCCTTGTGGTAAACCCCGCGAGAGAGAAACGCTTGAGCTCCATTCTGTTTCAGAAATAATGCTTGATGTGGTTTGGAACATAATATGGCGTTTAATCACGGCAGCGTTAGGCTGAGTTTTTGCCGGTAGACACCCGTCTCTTTGCAGAGCTCCATAGGGGCAGTGGCCATCAGCTGACCCAGAATCAGCCCATGTCATGCAATCAAACCAATACAAGTTTTCTATCCTTTCTGTTCCCATATTTTCTACAAATATGATTCGATATATTTACCTCTCAATAATCTAGAAGTTTTCATTGATATTTCGAAGCCCGCTGTTCCTGGACAGGATATGATTGAAGGGATTTTACCGTTTTAAATTTGTAAAATGATCAACTTTTGCTATTTGCTGTTCAGTTGTTTTCAGAGCAATGCACATCTAACTATTTCTACCGTGATTATTTCACAATCACAGCATTCACCTTGGGGAAGGTAAAACGGTTCGTCGAGGTGTGTCCTACTCAGATTTCCAAAAAGCACAGACAGAGATGCTGTGTAGGATAACTGAAAACAAACATGTATTAAACAATACACTCTGGTTGACTTTGCAGTAATAATATCTGATCTAATTATGCTAGGTCATTTGTAAAACGATAGCTCTTCCACTATCAATCCCGCCAAGCATATCAGCATTCTCGTGTGCTGCAGGTTGAGCACAGGACATTTACGAAATGCTCATTATCAATATATGTGTGGCAGCGGGGTGTGGTTAGGGCGCCTGTAGGAGTGGCTCAGCCGGAGGCGAGACAGCTGATCGGGATCAGGTAATCAGGCACTGATTAAAGTCATGGTCGTAACCCGGTTCTGTGTTCTGTTGCAGTAGACTGGGTCCTGAGGGAGAACTGTCTCCACCTCCCACGCCAGACGAGAGCGACTAGCCAGCAAGAACGTTGTTAACGGGCTGTGCGGAAATAAATATATTTTGTCTCAAAGTACCAGTGGTCCTTCCATCATTGGGAACCCAGGTGTGAGTTCACAATATGATAATATAAATACTGGATGAAGAATTTAAAATAATACTTTTTACATAACTCAAAATAGATGTTCCCACTACAAAACACCTATTAATTTAAAAGCTCTTAATGGCTCCAACTACTTGCAATTCCTCCACAAATAATTTTCTAACCTTTTTTCTCCAATTCAGTCCTAGGAGAACAATGGGATTTTTGCAGTATTTTCATTAGTATGCTGGTACTGCAAAGCTCTATCAGAGAGACAAGCAAAGTGGAATTTGAAAGCTGCATTATTCTTGTGCGGGACAGCATGTTCCACTATCTTTGTTCCTCTGTCTAACCTTCAGCTGGGGCTTCTGAGATCTCATACTTACAGTCTCATGAAAAAGGCATCTCATTATAACAAGAGGATGCTCTTATAAAAACAAGACACTGCGCTTTTTCCTGCAGCTTTACAGCACATTTCTGTACATTTATAGCTTTATTTATACCTCGAAATGGGATCTACATAGTAATGAAGCAGCTGTTGGGACCACTACAGGGCTAAATAAAAAAAACTGCTGTTCTGATGTACAAATGAAAGTCAAAAAGACAGAGGGACAGATGTATCAGCATTTTAAGATATGAAAAGTAAGCTCAATCATCTTTTTCGGGAAGTCTGGTAAATAGAGAAATGCCTTTAACGTGGAACATGCTGTTTAAAATATAATATCAGGCTGCTTCGTAAAAGTCTTAGTGAATATTTGTTCAGTTTAAGATTCCCAAGATCATTTTTATGTAGCATTGAACCTGACACTTTGTCAGTCTTTGGATATATTTATATATACTTTGCCTACAGAACAGCTACTTAAGAATAGATCGGCATGATATCTGAAAGAGGGAACTCTGAGTTACGGCTATTATGCTTTTTGGGGTTTTCTTTTTCCGGTAATGTGCTAAGTTGACTCAAGATTGAGTTAACATTTTAAAATATAACTCACCGTAGTTTGCCATCTATTGCCATATTTTCATTATCCTATTTTTCTTTGGAGCTTTTATGGTTGTTGGTATATTTCAATTCAAATGTGGAGTAATACTTGTCTTAAGCATTTTCTTTTTCAATGCTAAATATTTTCAAAAATATACTTCTTTATATTTTTGACCTTCCTATACAACTTATTTTTTATGTTCGCACCACCAGACACCAAATCAAATTCCATGTATGTGTAAGCATACCTGGCAATAAACTTGAATCTGATTCTGCGTTTCTCTACCCCTTGCCTGAAACGCCTCGCCTAGTGATTGTTCTACTCCCGCCACATAGTTACTCACTACCGAACACTCCAATTCTAATGGCTAGTGGCAATCATAACCACAACTGACCAGTCAGACCAGACTTTTCAGACAGCGGGTGAAAAGAAATGCTGCAGCACAGGCTGTATGAGAAAAATAAAGCACTTGTTGAACATTAAAGCATGAAAATAAATACAGTATTTTCTCTTTCTCGTTTAACGGGTTCTTCTCAAAGGAAAACCAATTGTATATCCCAGAGTTTGCTTCCAGGTCTTGTAAAGTATAACAGCATACGCGGAAAATGCTGTAAGAACATTTTTGTTGCTACAGAGACAATATCAGAGATGGCCTCAAGTGATGTCACTGAGGCCACAAACATCCCTAACGCAGATTAATACATCTTTTGAGAGTCCCACATTTGTTTTCTACCTATGCCCCGGCTGTTTGTCTGTTTGCTCATTGTCTTGTTTGCTATAAACATACTGTGGTTGAATAGTCAACGCTGTCATAATCAGAATAACAGTCAACAGTTTTTGTAATTGTCATGCAAACCAAAGCACTCTTGTCTGGCTGTGAAATAAGACCCAATTACAGACGTTCTGTATTCACTCGCATTGTGTTTTCCCTTCCCTCCAAGTTTGATGTGTTGTCAAGGGAGGTAAACAAACGTATGAATAAACAGGTCAGAGGTTGAGATGCTCACAGAGAGTCAAATAGCCGGTCAGACAGACATTTGATGCACACACGCTTTCCTTGTACTCACAGCATGCTGCAAAGCCATCATACAAAGCATTTACTCTTGCAATTCAGTTCAACGAACAAGGGAAATGTCCACCTCTGTATTAATTGTGCTCAGCAGGGGCTGGGAAACATATCTCACATTCTGATGAAGAAAATAATTGGCTTTGGAAAGGAATGTAAACAGTGTAACTTCATCTAAAGTGAGTCATAAAAAGGGAGTGAGCAGCAAAAGAGGAAGAAAGGTGTCACTGAACAGATGCACACACATCTGTGACTTACCTTGTTAGCAGCAATGAATTGTCTCGTCATGCAGGGACATTCCATTTCTGTTTGACTGCCCCCAAATAGGCTGGGCATGATGACCTTTAGGCACAAAGTATCCACTACAATACCAGAAGCATTGTGGAAGTGACAAAAGCTGTGTGCTGCGTGAGCCCTTTTGATAATTACACATTTTTTAAAACTAAAATACATGACGTTTCATTTGTTTGCATCCTACGCTTTCTCCCATTAAAGCATATGAGTGGCTGAAGACACTGGGAGGAATTATACAGCTTTGGATTTCTGATGTTATATCACTGGACATTTTCACAGATGCTAAACCATTTCAGTGGACTACTTTGTTCGATCACAGAAGCATGAAATTGGTCCAACTGTGACTGTTGGGATTAAATTGCGTGTGACCAAAAACTATATCAGTTAACTGGTTTTTAATGCATTACTTAAAAATCTATTTACTTGAAGTGAGTTTGTGCGTGAGTGATTCTTAAATTTACCTAGAATACTTTTTCTCATATTCAAAAATGTGTTAAAGGCCCCATGTGACCATATGATATTCTGCCAAAGTTATATCAGTTTGGTTATTAATTCATGACGTTACAGAGACCTACTTTATATTTAAGATTTCAAATCTCATTACCAGGGGATTGAAAGATATGTACACTTAATTAAATATATATAAATAAAGATTGGATTCCCCTTATAAATTACAAAAATGCAATTAAATTGAACTACATTTAAAAAAAAAAAGAAAAAAAAAAGATTCAACTTTATTGTCATTGCACAGAGTACAAGTACTAGGACAACGAAATGCGGTCTCTGCATTTGACCCATCCTAGTGTTAGGAGCAGTGGGCTGCCATTATGTACGGCGCCCGGGGAGCAGTGTAGGTAACCAGTGTCTTGCTCAGGGACACCACGGTGGCACTTGGTCTTTCGGGGACTTGAACTGGTGACCTTCCAGTTCCCAGGCCAAGCCCCTATACACCGATTCGGCGAAGTGACCGGAAGTAGAGCGGCCGCCATTGATGCGGTGTGCGTGCGGTGTGTATTTCGCGGTATTTCCATAGACAGTAAAAGGGATATTTCGCTGGATTTGTGAACGAGATTTGTGAAAAGCAATAATTATGCCAAGACAGTCTGGAAGGGCGTGTGCCGTCATCGGCTGCTTCAATAACAGCCAAAAGCTTCAATTATGGAAGAAGTCTGTGTGCGAGACACACAATTTAAGCGTAAAAGAGGACTGTCCATGTAGTAGACCATTTGGTCTACACCGCTTCCCTGGTCGTGTGGAGGATGAAGGTGTTCGGAAGGTGTGGATAGTAAACATCAACAGAAAGAACTTCATCCCAAATAAAAACAGCACGGTAAGTAGGCCTATTCTCAGTATTTTCTTGGTGAAGGTAATTAGCCTAGTTAACCATTGTGAGCCTTTGTTTACAGTGTGAACACATTTTAGGCTATGCTAACGTATGCGAAGGTCCGTGCTAAGGTAATGTTTGGCTAACGTTACATGTCCGTGATGATGGTGATTATCTGAAAGTTGAAGTTGCACGTAACGTTTGTTTAAATGTCATGTAAGTAATTTAAATGTCATGTAAGCTTGCGTTAGCATGTTAGCTACAACAAACGTCAACACATAGCGATGTGTGTTGACAGTCTATTTTCTTGCTGTACCCTATTTTAATATGTCATACTTATTGCTGAAACAAGTATTTAATTCCAACATTAATAATTACATTATTTTTTAATCACGTGGGCTGTCCTTAAAGATTAAATGCTAGTTAGCATGCTAAGGTCAGTAAGTCAATTCAACGGAAGCTAGCTGTGTTTACATCTCCTTCTACTTTCCGTTTACTAATATTTAATTATATTAATTCATGAATTAATATCAGTAATTTCAGATACCTTCATCAGTAACTGGAGGCCACTGTCTGACATCGTCCAACCAAGTAACTTTATTCATTTGGGGTTATGGTTATCTTGCTATTATTGATAGCATCAATGACTGTTGAATGGATAATGAGTGTAATGATTGAGCACGCACACCGCAGCAATGGCCCCGTCGCTAGATGGCGACATACACAAATCGCTCACCGAATCGGTGTATGGACTTCGCCACCACCGCCCATACTATATTGATGGACATACGGTACAATGTGCCTCCTCTCCTTTGCTCTTTTCTGAATGCCTTAAAGAGCTAGAATACACATTGCACAAAATGAAATGACGTAATGGCTAGTCTCATTATTTGTCAGCCGTAGACATGGTGGGTCAAACTACCTGAAAATTGTCAATTCATTCAGAGGATTTAAAACACCATTTGTGAAATGTGTGAGGAATGATTTTGTATTCAAGCACTCTATTTTTCCCATTTCTACATCCGTTTTTGTCACCTGAGAACACCACTGGTGTTTCTGAAAATGACAAATTGAGAGAAATATAAGGGCCTGTCCACCTTTTCCTGTGAAACTACACTTGCTGCCGAATAGTAACTGTACTAATGATGAAAGTAATGATGTGATTTACTACACCTACTGCGAATGCATCTTTCTTGCAAAACTCAAATTCCTATTTAAAGATGGCAGGTTGTTAGCCAAAAACCAGTATGTACATTGTAAGCTAACAGTGTTGGCTAGTAATATATCGTATTAACAAAAGCCTGGATGAGAAATGTTAACAGTCTATTGTTAGCTAAGAGCTATGCTAATAATTAATGTGCATCTGCAGACTAACTAGCATGTTGAATTGATGCTTTGAAGTAAAACAGGAACAACATTCAGATGGCTTATTAACCAGCTAGCATAAACTTAAATGTGTTGCTAAAGCTAGCATAATACTGATGTTAATGCAACACAGGGAGTTTCTTTGTGGCATATCATCATTACACTGATTACTCTTAATTTAGAACACATTTGAAGTATATCTCTCGTGCTCATTATCGATATGCTGAACCACATACCAAACATAATTGCATTTCTGTGTTTGCAGTTCTATGTACCCCAAACCATTCTGTTTTTATATTCACCACTTTCTATTTAATAGCTTTTCAAACTTAGTGTTGCTAATCGATACTTTTGTTGCTCATTCTTCCTCGTTCTGTTCATTATACTTCCTTCTTCTTAGTAAACAGGCTGTCAGTGATGAAATGCCAGCACTAAAGGAATCTTCCAGTCCATTTATTCGTATACTTGTGTTTGGCATCATAGATTTTGTCCGACTGTTTGATGCAAAACACAGAAAGCAGTGAATAATTTGTATATTGGTGGTTCCTTAATTGTTATAGGAAATGCTTTGTGTACAGTATATTGATATTGTGATGGTATTGTTGCTGAGGAAAAGGCACACACTTCTGCAATGCTTGGCCATGTATATGTATGCCTACATCTATTAGCAAAACCAGCCCTAAGCTACAGAGTTATAATGAGTCTCACACCGTCAAGGTGAAATGTAAGGGTAAGCTAATCAATTATGCAAACCTGTTATACATAATGCCAATGAAGCCTTTGTCAGTATGCATTAGGATTGTGCTACATGATTTGTAGGTTGTTTCAGGCTCTGAGGCGGTACTATTATACCACATCAATCTACTTTTGTTTATACTTCGTACAGTTTTGATATGTTGGCTTTTTTTAAAATACAAATCCCTATTTTGGAGTAAATGTGAGGTTGGATACCACCTGGCAAATAACAGATGAAAGTCATGTTTTTATTTAAATGGTGAGGAATAAGGAATGCATAACCTGTGAATGTGGTGAGTATTTGTAAGGCTCATCTTCAAGCAAAGCATGTTCTCTGGAAGGGCTTTTGGTTTGCGTTTGTAGGCGCAGGTGCTTCAGGAAGGAGGGTTCCAACCACTCGTGCCATAAGCCATGGACATCATTTTTAATCAGATTCTGCAGAAGCTGATAGTAGAAAGAGGTCGGTAGTACTTTGGCAGCTTTGCAGGTCTTCCTTAAACACATTTTCCTGAAAGCAGAGGGCAAGAAAGACTCTATAGGAGCTTGCCTGCTATTGTTCCTTTTCATTGAACCTTGCAGTGCTTGTAAATGGCGATTGCTGGTGCTTCTGGCATGTAAGGCTTGCAGCTAGCTGACTAGCTTCCAGCCCCTGATGTGTGCCATCACGAGCCTTGTGCTCTTGGCTTTAAAAAACAATGCTCATAGTGTTGCTGCTAGGCCACATGGATCGGGGAATTAAGTTGTAATGACATGATTTCAATTTAAACAACCGGTTGAATTTGGTGGTACTTTCATATTTGTGTATATTTTAGGCTTTTTAAAAGTGAGAAAATGGAAAGTACAGTGTAGAAAATGTACGAGGCTATGACATTTAGTGTTGAAAGTCGGGGAAAGTGTGGCTTTTGCAATCTTGAAAAAGCCTGCCATGGAGGTAGAGCTGGACAGCTGTATACTGGGGTTGTATATCCTGTACATTATCTGAGATGTGTAAGGGAATTGCATTCAAAATTCATGTCGCTCACCTGAACGCTGATACAAAATGATTGTGCAACTCGATATGTTTTTTTTCTTGGATGCAATGCAATTCACTAATGAATTATTCATGCACTTACTCATCATACATTTAATAATTATAAAAATGTTACCTCAGGCTCTTCGATTAACTCAGTTAGGAAACAGAAAACAGTTTAAATAAAACAGAAAAATGCTCACCAAAGTTGATTCAAGCATGTAACTTTGAATTAATGGGGATTCTTAGTGTAGAAAGGCAAACAAAAACAACCAATAAGTAGAAACTTTTCTATTCGGGCTATTTTAAATAACCTGCACTTTTAAATGTCTCTTAATAAGACCAGATGCATTTATGTCAGTCACAACTCTTCCAGCCCAATCTTCTCACAGCTATAATGTTCACACCAAACATGATGTGGATTTCAGCATAATGCACCACTGTTTGTTAACAGTTTGAGTATTTGTTCATGTATTCATCTCGGTGCTGCATTATAAAATCCTTTGAGAGAGCATTTGTTAACTACTCTCACTCTGTTTACAGATAACTAACTAGCGGATCATAATTTGAGTGTATTGTACGCACCAGAATGAAGAGGCGGATGCTGACTGGGGCTCTTTCTCGACTCGTTTTCTCCGCATAAACACACGGTTATGACAAGAATGCTGCATTTACTCAACAGGGATTTCTAGCTTATGCACTAACAACATGAATATTAATTACGCTTTCAAACTGTATGCCTGACACAGGGGGCTTATAGTTTGCATCTAATTATCGTTTTCAGATTAATTCTCAAGCCACTTGTCAGACTCTATATACATTTAATCTAAAATCTGGTAGTGAAAGAAGGTAGGGAGAAGTAGAGAACATGTGAGGGAAAGCTACAATTGAAACCTTGTTTGCATTTAACTTGATATTGATTGGGGTTTAAAGTGCAGGTGCTATTATTTATTTTACATCATGAGGGAGAATCTTAGTATAATGGTGAACCCTCATTTTTCAGATTGTTGATAAAGTAAGGTGTTAAAGCAAATAGTGCTGCAATGTTTGTATGAAAACAGGCACAACATTTAGAGATTTGCTTTTCTAAAGCTTGCTCCTTCCTGTATCTCTAGCTATAGAGCTTATCTATTGTTATTTTGTTATGTGCTTTTTGACCAAAATCAGATCCTTTCAAGATGAGCATTAATGGCATATATCAGATATTCACCAACTAGGATTGCTTTTACTTTATACTGGAAACATCCTTTGCTCATTCACTTGAACAATCTCTTTGTAAATTCCTTCCTTTCTTTAAGACTCCAAGCATAGTTTGATGATTCAAACAGCAGTGGTTGTTCCATCTCAATGGTATTTTACCATGCTGTGCTGAAAAGCTTGCAGCAAAAGAAAACACAGCCTTTCTAAAAGGTTGAAAATAGGTTTTTGACTATCGTATGATCACATAAAACCATTAGTATGAGGCATACCTTTTCTTAACTTTTTGAACAGCATGTGAACTTTCAATACTGTGCTCTAGAGGCAGATTTTCTCAGCTAAAATGTTTCCTTTTGCCTTTATCAGTAGCGTCAAACCTGATCAAGGGAAGCAAAAACATGTTTTTCACGTGCCTGTAATCATTTCTCAACTTTGAATTTCCACCCACATCACCACAGCTAACTATCTCGTAATATTTACAGGAAATGCTGTGATTTATTTTAAAATAAACATTACACTTAATGTTCATCTTCAATTGTATGTGAGACAATCAGGTACAGCTGCAATATAAGATATGAAGTTGAGTGATGAATGTGAGAAGCTGACAGTTGAGATCACATTCCCTCACCTTCCATATGCTGATAACCAGGCCTGCATGTCATCTTACCGCTGCTCTCTGTTCCCATGTGTGTGTTAATTCATTTTGTATTGTGGACATTTTTTTCAATTTTAATCAAAGCAGACAGCTAAGTGAGCAATTAGAAAATCAGCATGTTTCAAAATAAGTGTTTAATCCAATCAACATTAATAGAACAATATGATTTTGCTGTACTAAACAAATACTGGGTATTTTTTGTTCTATAGGCTCTGATTTATTTAGCTTAGCATCACAAACTATAGTATTAACACCTGCTGGAAACATAGGAACTACAACTACGTCTCAAACAATGTTTTATAATCAAAGTCAGTGTTAAGTCGTGATGTGGGCTGGCTTTACATTGAACTCCTGGCTACCTCCCGCCCACCTGACACGTCCCAACCTACAATATGGTCCCCCATATACAGTCGCAAGCTGAATCCCCTCGAGCAGCTCTGTGTCTGTATATTCAGCAGGATGTCTGCAGGAGGGACTAAGAGTTGTTATATATAATACATATAATGTGTCTCAGAAATAATGCTTCATGTGGTTTGGAACATAATATGGGGTTTAATCACGGCAGTGTTTAGCTGAGTATCTTCTCCCGGTAGAAAACTTTCACAGAGGAGAGAGAGCTGCATGACGCTCTAAAGGGGCGTGGCCAGCTTCAGCTCAGCTCAAATTTAAAGCGACAGTCACAGAATCAGCACTTTGGGAACAGGGCTGAAATAGAGGGGGATGAGGCATGCTACAATGGGGGATCTGATTGGTATTTTGAGCAAAACACTTCACAGACATGTTTTGTATAGATATTGCCCTACAAAATATTGTTAAAATATAGCATAATAGGAGACCTTTAAATCAACTTGAACTTCTTTAACTGATTCATGTTAAGAAAAAGACTAATTGTGCTATCTTCATTGCATATAACCTTTATTAGTCAAGAGAAATTAGGCAACAACATTGAAATTAAATTCACTACCAAATATCACAGATACATGGCAGTTTGTAATACAACATTTTCAACTCGAAAAATGAAACGCACATTTTTCAAACTACACAACGTCAAGTACTTTTTGAGAGATTGAATGTGTGACCTACATGCCTAGTCAAGTCAAAATAACTGGCGTAACTCCTTTTGACGGTTTAAAGCAAAGGGACTTTCAGTATAGAAATCTTCAAAGAAAAACAAGAAGAAAATGTGAGGAAAAAAAGATCTTGACGTTTAGGGGATGCATTGCCATTGAAGCCATGTTTTTTTTTTTTTCAACAATTAGTATTCATGAATGTTGATTGTAGAGTATAGATGTATGGATTATTAATGTTGTGCACTCTAAAAATCTGTCATCAAAACTGTTGCCCTTCCTCAGCATAATTGAAACTGATTTCTTTCGACGTCTTTCCTTTCACAAGTCTTTGCTCTCATCCTAGTTTGTATTCCTTGCTGCTCTTCCTCCTGGCATACACATTACTATTTGCTTTACCCCCTGCTGTGCCTCAGTTGTTTGTCATGCAACAATGAAAGGCACAGGCTGAACTCCATGCAAACCCGATGTCGTTTCTGTTGACTTTTTAGCGTGTGGAAATTCTGCGCTCTTTGAAACTGAAACAGCTCATTAGTTGGTCTCTAGTATTACAGTGGATTCACCACATCTATCAGCAGACAATGAAAGATAATTCTGCAATGTAATAATGCTTTGTTGTGAGTCTCCAATTCACAGCCATTATTTTAAGCAGTTGCTTTTTGCACACAGAGAACAATAGGAAGTGCCAGTGTTGAAAATGTATATGTGTCCTAGCTATATTTGAACTTGACAGACCTCCTGACAGCATTGGCCATCCTGCTATGAGCAAAGAGCAGTTACTACAGCAGATATTTTGAGGGAAAATGCTTAGGTTGATAAACAAACCGTTTTCCTTTTAAAGCTTTTACATTTTTGGTTTCTTTGTAAAACAAATTTAAGCAAGAAAAGAGAGAAATTGTTGGCCGGTGATTTGAGGTTGTATGTTTTGGCAAAATTCACATTCTATCTTCACATGATTTGACATTTATGAATTTCAGCCCTCTAGGGGACCAGTGTGTTGCTCCCTTAATTGTCAGTCCAAAAAACACCACATAGCATCTCTTAAATGTTTAATTGTGCCATTACATTGTAACAAACTGTTTCTCCTCACACCTCCTCTTGAGAGATTCACAAAACAGACAGTCAATGCAGCATGGTGCGGACGTCTTGTTGATGCAGTTCTTACTCCCCAGCATATTTATAATGAGGAAAACATTTTTGTGTTTTTTGTGGGGGTGCAATCTTTATGTATGCCAGTGGATTTTGATGAAATTTTCCTTCGATTGTTCTCGTATTCCTTCCTTTCTTTGTGACTTTGAAAGAAAAAGATCTTATACATTTACAGAGGAGGGGTACTTTCTTCTTATACAAAAAAACCCTTTTCCAATCATAATTTCAAAAGCTCTCATTTTCTAAGCAACACCCTTGATTTTTTTCAGTTTTCTTGCAAACTAAATCTATTTAAGTAGGTCAAAAAGGAGCCCAAACACCATATCTGTACGAGTGTTAAATAATATCTTCTCCAAGGCCTGATTCACCACAGGCGGGCGGCAACGCTTTGAAAGAAAACTTTCTCAAGGACAAAAAGGAAGAGCTTAAAATGAGTGAGTAGAGGAAATGCGGTCTATAGACTGTTTCAATGAGAAGATGCTTAATGAATTCATCTTTTCTCAATTCGGTGGCCTGTCAGGCATCCCTGTGGCACGCTGCGCTTTTATTATTTTGCCATTAACTACGACTCACTATCAATCACAAAGAGTTTCTTAACTCTGAGCTGCTCGATTATGGACTGCTCATCTTCCCATCTTCAACAAAGAGTAATTGCCTTGGATCAGCTTGGGGAATCTGTGACGAGTGAAGGTTAACAAATGAGGACTTTGAAGTATTTTTTCTAAAAGCTATTAATAACAACTTGACAACTGGTGTAAGTAACAGGACAGAGGAGCGATGTTTAGCGGTCAACGTGTAAAAAGAGATTGTCCAGAGAGTGCGATGGTGCTTGCATAAGAGTAAGGTCTGAACGATTATTATCAATGTTCCAGAGATGCAGGCTAAGGGAGGATGGTGCGAGAGGAAGAGTGCAGAGAGAGATTTTTCCCCAAACGCCTTCTAGGGCTGAAAGGAAGCTCTGATAAGGCTTCTAAGTGTATAAGTCTTTGCCAGGATTTGCACTGTGGTGAAAATAGAGTCATAACAGACAAGGAAAGATAAGCTATGAAAATAATGACTCTTTTATTCTTTCAGCCATAATATAAAAGAAGCTTCAACCACACCAATCCAGCAATTAGGACTTTAAAAAGCACACAAATGAAAGCATTAAGGAAATGAATCAAATACAATTGATTGAATTAAGTAGGAAATAACAACTGTTGGTATTGCTATTGCTGAGTTACGTACAATTAACCCCCAGGGTTGCATTTTAAATTCAAGCACATCTATAGCCAACAGTAGAACTAATCTGGTTTATTTTTGAAATAAATAGAATGAGACCAATGTTCAATGGCAGATACAATCGCAGCAATGTGTGATTATATTCATTTTTTCCCCACATTGAATTTATCTAAAGGGATATTCAATTGAAGTGCACGAAAATGACAATTAAGTAATTGGATGTTCGATAATCTTGTAGTAAATGTGATAACTCTTTAAGAAACAATAATTAAAGCCAACCAATGATGAAATATATATAATTGCATTGCAAATCAGTGATAGAAAATGTGCTCTTGCCTCAACAGTGTCTTTCCCACAGGTTGCCCATCTCTGTCCCTTTCAAGGCTGGTATCAATGGTAGTTCTTTGCACAGTCTTTACTACAGACGTCACAATTAAGTGGCCTTTTTTATAAACAAAATACTGGCTCTAAAATATACCTTAAACTTGCTGGGAAACAATTCTAATGAAAGAAAGAAAAATAGTAATGACTGATCATTTACAGTTAAATACCTTTAAAAAAATGAAACCCTAACCCTACACTCCTTAACATAGGTTAACACATTATATATATATAAACAGTTACAGAGTGAAGACACCTTGTATGATGTTAATACTTGACATATCGGTTGACCAAATGTCCCCAGGTATTGTGTTCCATTTGTTTCCTGAATAATAACCATTAATGCCTGTTTCCAGTATTTCTGGTCATGTTGGAATCTCACCACTTGGTCAGGTTTATGGAAAGATAAAGGTATTAGTTACATCTGGAAAAGTCAAAAACATAGAACATCTATGCAGCACTAAGCATATGAGCTTCCCACTCTCCTTGGGAAACATCGTGCGGCTAAATGTAAATTACTGTTGCAAATTTGAATGAAAATCAATGAGACAGGGTTACGCTGCAGGTGCTCTTTCATCTGCGCTATGTATGTATTTTTATTCCAATGCCATTTGCAATATTTAAAAATAAGTGCTCAGAATGATTTTACAAAGCCTTCCGAAAAGCCTGAATTAATGCTGTGTGATATGTTTTGTGGAGTGACCAGAGCCAGCTGGACTAATGTCGTCCCATTATTAATGGTGAGAAATGACTAAACTGTGGTACATTAAGTATATTGGTGGGAAATAACTTGGCATTCACACTCGCTTCAAAAATAATTGGATTGGGAATACATTAATCTTCTGTTTGTTGATTTATATGTTCTTTAAATCCTGAAAAAGCAGCGCATCTACTGCACACGCAGAAAAGTATTTACGCATCAGCAGCCCAGCTCGAGTGTCCCCTGTCGATTATGGTTGTGCTGGATAAGTGACTACACCCTTTGTTACAGTAGGGGCAAAGAAAAATGTTTGACAGTGTGATGATACTAAGTAGAGTGAAAGCAGGGACAGGAACTGTGAAGTATCAGTCTGGCTTTCACCGCAGAGCTGGTGACTCAGCACAGGCCTGCAGTGGATTTCAATAAATCAAAAAGCTAACTGGACTCAAGGGGTGGCAATGGCTGAGTGTTTCTCATAACAGCTGTGTAAGTCAAAAAAGAAGTGAGTGACAGTTTGGAGAGGAGCCAGGGAATAGTCAACGTTACGATTGGCACTGTAAGCAACTTTACTGCGGATCCCTTGATTACCTGTTCTCCCCAGTGCATAAACACCCTTTGATTTGTCTCTAAAGTGAAACCTGTTTCAGATTTACTGTCCACAACATGTCCACAGCAGAACAGGAAGTGGTGTGGCCACCAATCAAATAGTTTGACAAGCTCTGCAGCCATGAGTCCAAAAGGAAATACTTAATCACTGAAAGTACTCAGGCCATTCATTAGATATACTTCAAAATAAAAGCATAACTGTATAAGCATGAGCTGAATATTTAATTGCATGGTCAGTTGAGAAGCCTTTTTCTTAGTCATGGTGGAATGGAGAAACCCTACAATGTGATGCCTACAAAATAAGTTTCAAAATATAAACCAACAAGACATATGCTGGAGGTTTTCATTGTTATTAGGGACCCAAATTCCCAATTGTAGGAGTTAGGGTTGTAGTTTTTTGTGGGTCGACACTAACCCTAACCCATCAATTTGGACATTTTGAGTCATCAAGCCATTAAGCTAGCAAAATATTTTTCTGTCAGCTCAGTATTCAATCTTCGTATTTGCTCTTTGACAACCCCAAGAAACACCCTCGAATGTCCATCTCTTTAGCTTCTAAATGGTTCACCAGGTATGCTGTTTGGTGCTTAACATCCACATTGTTAGAGGCTTTACGCCGAAAGCAGCTGCTGAGTGGAAACAAAATCAGAAGTTGCTACCAAACAATGAACTGAAAGGCAAGGGTCTGTGAAGCCAAGGGGAGCTGCAGATCCATCAATCACTCCTTACAAATTGTTGCTATGTTATGTTCACAAATATCGATTATAGCCACTTCAACAAGCTGCTGTGACTTTCTTGAATGTATAAAATCATGCTTTGATTTTCAGTAGCAGATATTTAGGAAAACAAATGAAACCTCTTTTTGACATTTTCAAGAGGCATTTAATAAATATTATTCCGCTGATAGTACAACATAATGCGGGCTGCATTATATTCCAGGCAAAATGTATTGAAGATAATATGCCTAAAATTGGCATTCATACAGTATCACTGCAGTGTGTTGGAATTCCTTGTCCTCAGTAATGGTCATAACTGGGACAGGCTTTGGGTTAAAGGTGGTCTCCAGCTCCCCAGCGAGTGTCAACTTCTCTCAAAGTCTCCTTCAGCTACACACTAAACCCTTAATTGCTCTGAGGCTCGGTGCTTCCTTGCTGACGCTCCACATGCTCTCGTTACATTCATACATATGCAGAGAGGTATTGTGTGCAGAGCAAATGCTATATAGTATGATCATTGTTAATATAGCAACATGTATCCTTAATTAAAAACAGATTTAATGGAATAAACAAAAGGCTACAGCCATGATTTGAAATGCTACCATTATAAGCAGCATCTGTCATTACAAACTCATGAAGAAATCCTGCCTCGCCTTTCAGCACCGGCTTAATCTATTTTTATACATATCATAAGTGAATGCAGAAAAAGCCGTGAATGCCATTGGAAGAAGCAAACAAAATTACAAGCTCTACTTACGCAAGCAAACATAATTAACGGGCACAGAATCTGACAGTGCACCTGTTATAGTCCTAAAAACTCATCCTGCCTGAAGAGAAAAGCTGCTGCAGATCTGCTTCCTTTATAATGATGCTGCTGCTCTAAAATTGTAAAATTGTCTCGGATTTGTTCAAAAGGGGAGCAATTTTCTGTAAATGTTTCTGAACACACAGCGGTGACCGTGCCGTATCTGGTGGGTTTTCACATCTTATTTTTTGTGCAGCTCCAGTGAATTCTGCCCTCAGTGTTCATGGACCTGCATCCTAAGTGGCCACAGTGTTTGCGCGCACATACATGGGGGCTGCCCTTGTGTGTGTGTGTATGTATGTGTGTGTGTGGTGTGTGTGTGTGTGTGTGTGTGTGTGTGTGTGTGTGTGTGTGTGTGTGTGTGTGTGTGTGTGTGTGTGTGTGTGTGTGTGTGTGTGTGTGTGTGTGTGTGTGTGTGTGTGTGTGTGTGTGTGTGTGTGTGTGTGTGTGTGTGTGTGGTGTGTGGTGTGTGGTGTGTGGTGTGTGGTGTGTGGTGTGTGGTGTGTGGTGTGTGGTGTGTGGTGTGTGTGTGTGTGTGTGTGTGTGTGTGTGTGTGTGTGCTCAACACTTGACTATAATGAGCTCGTGGAATCTTCCGGACCGCTCTAATAGCTGCATTCTGAGCCATACCCCTGGGCTAAAGGGTCGCGCTGCGTCTGTGGGAGCCGAGGCGTGCACCAGCGCCTGGCAGCCTGCAGCCCAGCCATCCATCAGCACAGCTTAGGCCATCGCTACTGCTCAGCACCGTGGCAAAGGCACAGGCTGACACACACTGCCCTGGCTGGAGACAAATCACACATATACAGTACATGTTGACTTTCATTCATTCAGGAGATTCAATGGGCGAGAAACGAGGCAAAGACAGCTCAATATGCTTACAAAAATAGCTGCAATAATTTGAGATTAAAACGTGTTTTCATTGCCGGTTGCTCAGTACATAAGCAGTTTCAGAGACTAGGTTTGTTTTTCTTTGATTTTAAAATGATCCGTACGATAAGTATTTAGCCTACGTGATGGATGAAAAACTTCATCAGTGTTATGTACAACAACCCGTATCAGTGTGGCTCTGAAAATGCCAAGCTCATTACCATCAACCGGCGCGTCTTGGTGAAAACTAAGCCGTGATTTCAGAAGAAGCTGATATGAGAGGGGGGATTAGCAGCCTGTCAGCAAGCTGGAGGAGAATTCATGCAGAGCCCCGCGTAACTGTCTGGGGCATCAAAGTTCATCTTTATTAAAGAATCTAATGAGAGGATTCCCAAATACAGCGTCAAATACATCACACATGATCAGTGTAGCAGATACAAAGTTGTTTTTTTAAGAAAAGACAAATCTGACTCGAGTCGGATTAGGAATACTTAACTGGATCCGCACTTTCTTCAATCTATTTTCAGAATTTTAGACAAGTTTTCATTGATGATAATCGCTAGCCATAAATAGCTGGTGATTCATTACGGTTATTACAAAGCCAGTAATGATAAAAGCTATACATATCTCACTTGGATTTCAGTGTAATGCTAACCAGTCAAACCTTTTGTTACAGAAGTCGCTTTTGTCACCCCTAATGTGAAGACCAATGAATAAAAACCACAGTGACAAATGTAGTATTTAATGCAAATTCTCCACAAGACAAAGCCTTTACTCTGCATGCCCAATATTGATTGCCAGCAAGGCTATTAAAGAGGAAAAATACTTCATTTCCAAAGTTTATTTGAAGTTTTGCATAAGGCTTGTTAAATAATGTAGTCAATTCATAATGCTAACAAAAGCACTGGAGCACGTGTATGAGACGGCTTAATCCTTCAGAAATAATCAGATAAAACTTCACTTAAAATAATTCATCTTCTTGTAGCGTGCCTGGATAAACCCTCTAGCTTGACAATGGGAAGTTTGTAGCAATGACCATTGATCGTCGCAGCGATTGTAAGGAGGCACTGGATTGAATCAAACAATCACCCGCAATTACATCGATTGTATGAATCTCCGATAGAGCACGGCGGCTAAACAAAGAGGAAGCAGTTGGAGACCAGGGAGGACATTGTGAGGTGATGAATGATTCACTGTGTATTCTGCACCTGTAATTTTGTTTGACAAGCTGATGAGACTACACTGTGTGCCACGCTGCATGCCAATATGCTTCATGCCCACTGTAGTCCTGATCGCCTTTAAGAAGCAATTTCACCACCTAATGTGCGGAAAGTTGGACATTGTGTGAGAATTGTCTTTGATAAAGAAAGGAAGTGGTGAGGATTTAATGAGATATCAGGACATTTGAGTGCAATATCAGTCCCCTTATGTGCAATGAAGGAGCAAACAGCATGGATGCAAAAGACCCTTTCCATGTTTCTATCTTTCCTGAACCTATTCATCACTTCCATCTGTGTGAGCATCCTCTCAGTCCAGAAATCATATCCTATCCCCCTCCTCCAAGACTGACAAAACTGTCTTCCCCTTATTCTCTTTCATTCTTTTCCCATACATCTTAATCCTTCCATTTGGAAGCGGCATGTGCATGATGATTTATGCCAATAGTGAGGACAGGCTTCCAGCATCTTGCTACTCAGCGAGCTGGTTTGTGTTCAAAAGTAAACTGGTTCCCCATTTGACTAAGCTTTAACGTCTTTTAAGCCCTTTAAAGTTCTCATATGTATAATCTGATTTAGAAAATGGCTGAATAGTAATATTGTTTAAAGGTTTTGTTTCTTTGGTTTATAAGCAGTACGGGAAACACAATTTGTGAACCCTTAGCATACATTGGAAGGTTCTAAATATTGTTTCCATTGCAATTCCAGCCGGGTTAGGGTTTCCATTTATTTCAGTAAATATTGGGGTTGTGTGTGTGAAAGTGCTTGTGTTTTTTAGTTGACACTGACTGACAGTTGATGAAATGAGCAACTGTTAGTACTACATTAGTTGAGTAAAACACAGGTTTCAAAATGTAAAATGCAGATTTATTACTGGATTATTATTTATCTATTATATTATGATGTATTATGTAAGGAATCATGTATTCTTGCTTTCATAACAGATGTATCAAATGTTCACTTGTGTGTGTTATTAGATGGGCAACACATCATTTAAAGTTAAAAAATGCTGTCAGAAACAAAAGTTTGGGTTCTTATTTGTGAGCTAGTTAAAAGCCCATTACTTTGTTCCTCTGCTCCTTCATATGCCCACTCTTCTCTCTGTTTTGCCTTTTCTGACACATCAGACTGGAAATCTGAGTTAGCTGGAAGGATATTTGGAGAAAGCATGGTGGCCACTACTTTGAATTAACTTAGAAACAGAAACCAGGAGCAGCATGCTTCGATTGAAAATTCTGTTTAAAAAAAACCAAACCCAAACTTTAACATTTGTGCACTTTGATTCTAAGTTCCTTGTAAAGTCGATGAAACTTATTATATTAAAGCATCTATGCTAATAAGTGTGCCGTCAAGGCCCACAACAACTGCCAGTGGCACCGACTCTGTTTGGGATAGCCACAAGCTAACGACTCATTCATTTTTGTCAACAATGAGTTTTTCGTTCAATATTCTTCTGACAAAGTCAAAATCAGCCTCTCATGTATGTGGAAATATTAGACCATATGTCACCTGCATTTATAATGTGGATTATGTTTTATTTGTTAAGAGAATTCACATACATCGTTAGCCGTTGTTTGAATCTGATAACGTGTGTAGATATCCTGTATACTGCTATTACTGTCATGTTACACTACTTTATAGCTAGCTAACATTAGCTTGATAAATAACATTAGCTTCCAGTTCAACTTAGCTCTAACCAAAGCAGCATCTCATTGTCTAGTATTTGAAAGCCTAGATAAGTGGGTTCCAATCATTTGTGGGTCTAAGGGTCGATAACTTCAGTTATGTGTGGACAGTAACACATTAAAAACAGAATAATGAAATGTACCTGTAGAAGTAGAAAAGCCCAGTGGTTGTGCTACATTAAAGTCACAATCAGATCTTACATGAGGAACCTGAGACTGACTTCAACAGAATATCCGGTTTTCTTTGAGATGGATCATTCAATTAAAAGTGTTCATACACACAAAAGAGTTCAACGTTGTTTGTTTAAACTGACATGTTTCATTACTTAACTTATCATGTACTAAGAATCCCAGGCTGATACTCATTGGGAACAATAAACCTGAACCACCACATTCAAAGAGTTTTGGTATAAGTATCATATAAATGAACACTTAGACATTAGATAATGTCCTTTCTGTATTCGCTCAAACCCAGTGACCCAAGATATACATGTCACTTGAATAAAAACCAGAATTTGAAAGAATATTTCCTATTACCTTGCAGGCTTTGTCACCCCCATACCAAACAATATTTCCTGATGTTTATTCTTTCCTAAATAATTGTTGGAACACATAGTACTTGTCACTGCTAATGAATGTGACCTGGACCTGACACCTGAACTGCGATGCTTTAATTAAACCGCTCTATTCAAATCCAACACTAGTGTGCTTGTCTTTAAAAGTAACCACTTGGATCAAAACCTTTAAACATATTTACAAGTTACATTTATTCCCCCCATCTAACTATTGGATCTGCTGCAGAAGAGACCTATGGGATCGCTGGACTGAGCTGTGTATGCCACTTGCTAATTAACAGTCAAATATAAACATAAATATAAATATTGTACAGAAAATCTACATCAAAAATAATCACAATGTACTCTGGAAAACTGAATTGCTTTCTGTTTGCTCCCATTAAAGGACCTTACTGGAGTAATTAAGTGATTTCCTCCTCTTATTCTATTTGTCTCTTTCAATGAACTCTAATTCAGCCTATCGATACTGTGTTAATTATCTTTTTGAAGCTTCGTTGGTCCAAAAGAGAAAATAAAATCAATGTAAACTCTTCTTGTGAGTCTTCAAATTACACAGGCTTGGGTATTCCTTCATTGTGTGTAAACAATTACACACGCGGCTTTGTTTGCAGTGGAGGACACAAGCAGAGGTAAACATTGTTTTTACTGTTGCACATTTGCAGAAGGAAATGGAATGGATTCTTCATTGGCGATTGACACAACAGGGAAGTTCATTAGGCACACACAAAGGCTTTATTTTGATTGATTTACAATGTCCATGGTTACCTTAATTCAAAAATAGATAGAGGCGACAAAACCTTAGTTTCTGTTCAATTAATTCCAAGAAAGGAGAACATTGTGTTCTTCGTGTCTGTGTTTGATAATGATGTTGTTAACATGTGTGATAAACACGACAGGACTCATTTTAGACATGGTATTTGCACCTACATACGTCAATGGGATACGCATATCAAAGATTTGTATTCCTGGTTTTGGCCACAAGCTTAGGAGAAAAATATCAGTGTATTTCATTGTGAACATTCTTTTCATTTTCTGTTTAAATGTCAGTGTGGTTGGTTTCATGTTGAGTTGTAGAAATGTCAAATTGAATACTACACTAAAAAATATACAGTATTAAAAACTTTATATGGACAGTTCATGCAGCAAGCAAAGGGAAACCCATCTGAATTGTTTGTCCTTCAACAAACCTTGATTTTACTTTTATGATTTCCCCAATGTTATACCCAATATTTAAGCTAAACGTGTATTTAAAGGTGCCATAGAAAGTACCTATCTGGTATTTTAAATTGTCCTAATTGTCTACAAAGAAGGTATATAACTTTGGTTGATCCAAAAAAGGTCCAGATGCAGTTTTACAGGCCCATTACAACCCTATGATTTGGTCCTAGAATGAAACAAGCTGAGTTGCCTTATTTGGGGGCTCATTTAAATAATGATGACGAGCTCTGCTCTGATTGGCTGGTTTACAAGGAGCAATCCATGGCTGCCTCAGGGCCCACGGAAGTGAAAGTGAAGTTCGCAAAACTGTGAGAGATGAACCATGGAGGCTGTTGGCATCCAAGTTCAATGTACCGAGCTCTCCTTACTCAACTATCCCAGGGTAAATACAGTTTTCCATTCTATGGCGTCTTTAACTGAATCCATTTGGTCATGTTGTCAAAAGCATGGCACAACAGAAATCTAATATGAATAAGGCCTCAGTGCACACTGCATAATAGGTAGTCCCAGAAGCTGCTGTGGGTTGAATGAGGTAGAAATCTGCATAGTTGTTTAATCAATTAGTCAGAGCCTGGCCTAATAATTGCAATACAACCAGATAATTCACAGCCCAAAGAGCTTTCTCTGCCCTTTCTCCATTTTTTCTTATTGGCTCTGTCATACCTACAGGTGTATGAAAGGGGCTGACTCTCAAAGGGAGAGAGTGGGAGAGAAGGAGGCAGACGTGTGATTGGTGCTGGAACATCAGAGCCAGTCTGTTAGGTCTGTCTCTCTCTGTCACAGCCTCAGCCACTGTTATCTGTGCCGAACACATGTCCACCCGTGCTATTACACGCCGACTGCTAATGGAGCATATGACTGAGGTAGGCCTCCCATTCACTGTTGGCTCCACCACTGCCTCTGACTCAAATGTTTTTCTTGGCTGCACCGAGATACAGAGAGAAACACACAAACATGCATGCGAACACGTTAAGGACAATCACAGATTTTCTATGAATTAGAATGCACTCCAGATTTCTTTTTCTTTTTTTCAAATATGAGAAAGGACCCTTATTTTACTGGTGGAGAGAAAAACTGATTATTTCCACCGAGACAGACGATGGACTGCAATGCTGCCGGCAAAATAGCAGTAATAGAAATGGTAATGTCCCCCCTGTATCTGATCACGTTCGGTCGGAGATGCATTTTCCGGCAATTTGATTTATAGGGCTTTTTCTATTTCCCTCCTCTCTGTCTTTCTAGTTGCTTCTAATAAAACAGTGTCATGCAGCGGGAGAGGGCTGTTTAGAGCCTGACAGAAAAAAACACTCAAATTTGATGTCACTGTTTGATCTTTAAGACCCTGCAAACACACACGCAAACACAACACACACACACACACACACACACACACACACACACACACACACACACACACACACTCACAGAGAGCACACACAGAGCACATACATTTTTCTCTAATCCTTTTCATGGTGCTGTGATGCTGGAGTCTGTCCCAGTATGTACTGGGCAGAAGTCAAGGAAATGCCCTGGACAGGTTGGGAGTACATAAGAGGGTTAACAGAGATAAGCAGACACATTCTTATGGGCAACTCTTTTTTTTTTTCCTTCTGCTCTCTCTGTTCATTTGTGTTCTTACTTATATAATTCAATCCAACATCTTAAAGCTATCTAGGGAGACGCTGGCAGACTCCACATAACCTTCGTGCCACAACTTAATAGCATGTGAAAGAAAATATGTGTATTCATAAGACACCACAAACAAAAACTATATCAGCAGCAAACCTGTCCTCTCAATATAAGCTTCACTTCACAGAACATGTAACTGCTGACTGGATCTGGTCTTGTTAGTCCAGGAGGTTAGGGTTAGGGTTAGTAACACAGAAGTCAACGGGAGGTAGTTTGGGAGGTGTTAGGTCTATAAAAGGTAGGACTTTAGGATTAGACATCCTGTTTAAGTTTGCTACCAAAATACTTTGGTATGAAAAGTCATTGTTTTGTTAAAAGATTTGCCCATTGCGGCTGTTATACACAACATTATACCTCTCATCAACGGCTTAACTTTAATAGCCAGACCATATTGAAACAAAGTCCACGCGGTTCTCCCAGGTCTCATCTAAAGCCGTCTGGTTCGCCTCCGACGAATGGTGCGTCAACAATTTGATGGAGGTAATTAATGCGCCTTCTCTGTTCAGTAATACCATCTGTAAAGATTCGGTACAACTGCTGAATAGACCGTTGGATGTTTATTAGAGCTGCTAGTGCAATTTGAAGGTCCGACGGATGGGAATAATCCAACATGTTTGTTGTAATGTTCCTGTACTGGCGCATGCCTGTGACGTAAACGCCTACGCGACGTGAGCAGCTCGGAGCAGACTTTTGCGTGTTTACCCTTTAGACGAGAACGCGACTGTGGAGCGTTTTTAAGATTTCCACTCTGGAGGATGGTTTCACTTTTTTGTGTGTTTAAGCCCCAAAAACGCAGTTGCCGTCTAAACGAAATGCACATCCGTTCATATTTGGTCGTTTTCACCTGCGAGCGTTGTTGTGTCAACAGGGCCTTTGTCTTTAATTTCTTGTGTGGACATTTTTAACCCCGCACCGCTGCATCCTCTGTTTTGCACCCACCATGATGATTGTGATTTGTTTTAAAAAAGGGCTTAAACCTTTGAGAGTTAAAGAAACGTTTTTCCTGATGTTTAATAGTTCACATTGTTGAATTGAATTGTAAGCCTTCTTTTGTGGACACTAAAATAAAGCAATTTCTTGTATATATATATTTATTGGGGGGATATTCTGGACTTTTCACTTGGTTGTTTAGCCAATTGAAAACACCTTCCTCTAACCACCTGTCACCTGATTGGCTGTTTGTGTGAAGCCTTACAAACCTTGTAAACTGCTGCTGTGTTGTTTACACACACGCTTTCAAATGACGCCCCTTTTTTTCATCTGGACAGTCCCTACATTCATGCCAATAAGTCCTTTGTGCTATCTGATGAAATGAAATGTCAGACAATGAATCAAACCTTCATTGTTTTTGCAAAGCAGCTGCATTCTGGTTATTTTCTTCACTGCCATCGATTGCAGTCTGCTAATCATGGCGAATAAAAAAGGATTTGAGCAAAAGCATCTGAGAAGATCATGGGGCCACATTAATCAAGCTGTGTCAGAATTATTCTCTGTGCCAGGGAGACCACAGAGGCCAGCTGCACTAAACAAAAGGCAATAGGGAAAAAGAAGACTTAGTGGATGACAGTGAACAATGACTACCACGCACCCTCAGGCTGAACCCTGAGGCCATTTAATCTGGTGTTTCTTACTTTCTTATCACCCCAAAGCGTACAGGCTCAGCATTCATTTAGAGATCTAGTAAACCAGATCAAAAAGTAGATTTTTCTTTTCACACCAACTCTAACTTTGAAATAGTTGTCAGCCTTTATAAAAAAAAAAGTCAGTGAGATGATGGTTAATAAAAGCCAAAATATATTGGATTCAAATATCATTGGCTGGGTTCAAAAGTTTACTGGGGAAAACACTACAAATACTTTCAGCCGCTTTGACCTCTATAATTAATAGTTTCTGCCATGGCAATGAAAGAACTCAAGAAAAGGGATGGGGTTCACAGGGAAGTATCACCCTTCTGTAGAACGAATGTGCTGACAAAAATCAATGGCAAAGCTGTAATTCCTCAACATTAGTATTAGCCAACGCCACCTTGTCTTCAGGCGAAACAACACAGCTCATACAGTATTTATGTTGATGTATACAACAATGATTTGGGAGAGAGATTTGAGCTTCAGGCTGCTTTCTTCTTCTTATGCCGGTGTTAACTTGGGCAGGCTGCAGTGGAACAGAGCACAGCTGTTTGTTTTTCTCAGATATGCCTGAAGAATGTTGAACATTTAAGGTGTTTTATGGCAGAAAATCAGGAATCCTAATCAAGTCCTGTATGCATGAAGTTTCATACAATCAAGTTGAAAATGAACACCCTTGTGCGAGAACTCTGAATCATTGCCCATATCTTTGAACAAGTCTGGTGTTGTACTCATTGACTGCTTATTCCCCACTAGGAAAAGTAACTCAGAGACAATCTTATAAGCATGCAGACGCTATCTTCCTGGGCCAGGGCTGGAAAATAGTAACAGGAAAATGGCAGTGGAAGTGAGGACAAACTTGTATAAGGCTGATGCAGCTATACAGGTAACTAAACTTAGTAGTCACTATTCCACATCCACATATATCTCAATAAAACAAATGCACATTACTTACATATGAAAATGTAATCCCTAGCTTCAGTAGCATCCATGAATATGGCCTTCCAACAGCGTCCTGCGTGTGAAATGTTTTTGGCATCCTGGTCAATTCAGGGCCTTGATTTTAGTCCAAATTTAAAAATACAGACACATTTGGACACTTATAACTAAATAAATGTATTCATCACGAAATACCCAATCAATAACCCAAACATGTGATGGTATAAATATGATACATGTACAAATGTGCTGCATTAGTGTAGTGCTGTAAAAACAAGAGAAAGAAACCAAAAGCCAAACTAAAGAGAAGAAATGCCCATCAAGGACTGACTGCTGCTATGTTTTATGAGCCAGGGCACACTAGGCCTAGGTCCCCAATGTTGTGGATCACTCTGCTGCACTGGAGACAGAAAGTGAAGAACACCAAGCACACAGTATGGCACCAAACAGCTGACAGAGAAAGTTATTACTCCCTGGTAAACATAGTGGCCCACTTAGGAGCTAAAGAATATATTTCAACCAGAAATGGGTCAATCAGAGGCAAACGGGGAGAGCACATTGGTCCAAAAACAGCTCCAAACTAATGCGGACATTGCTTCGAGTCTATGTTAATGTTTGTCATATCTTAAAATATGTCAGTGCTGTGTTTACAGCTTGTCGTCTCTGCCCTAAAGCCAGCAAACCAATGGTGAGATAAACTGCTCTTAGAAAGTCCTAATCGCATCTCTGTGTTTTAGGTATTTTTGAAAGGAAACCAAGTGTGAGAGGGAAGGACATGCAGCAAAGGGCCACAGGGGAATCCCCATAAAGGATGTTCCTGTTGAGGACTCAGCATGTGGGGCTTGCTCTGCAAAGAGCTATAGCTAGCCTGAAAGCGTGTGGTATTGTTGTTTAATCAATCACCTTCTTCCAACAATAAATGTTAACCTTAACCCCCTAACCCAAACCTGACATCTTTTAAAGGAGGCTATGTATTTTTAAATCAAAGTTTGCCAAGTTTTTTTTCTCACAAAATGACTGCAAAAGAGACTCTAGTGTGTTCCTGACTGTTACCTATTTTTATTCACTTTAAATATACTTCATAGAACAGTTTTTAACATGAACCGGTGACTCAGATAAATCCTCTAGAGACAGTGGAAGAATAATCACCACTTCTATTCCCTGGTGTATGGTAAAGTGTCGTTCAGGAATCCTCAAGTGGCCCACCAGCGCCGAGAGCCTACATACTCCGGCTTCAAATTGGATATGGCAGCAATTGATTTGCATGATCCACTTACGGTGTTAACCCTTACTGTGTTGGGCAGCTCAAGTCATTATTGGGGTTAAGGTGAATGCATTTTTTTCCTTGATTGAGAATTAATCAACCCCTTAAGATAATACTCCACTTCAATAAATCTGTTCAATTCATTTTTTATAACACGTTTTAAAAAGACCATTCAGTGCTAGCATTAGGATGCATCAAAATACTGACATGTATGGAAAGATCGCCCTTATGACTCAAAACATTTATTCAAGCTTGTTTTTTACTCTCAACGTCGTCTTTTCAGAAGCTCGTTTCTATGAATAGAACATTTTCATCAAAGCAATTAGGAGCGTGGTTATTAGTTCCAAGGCTTCCCATGTGCTTGTTGTCCCAGACAGTTTGAATAAAAATAATCAGATCAAAGTCACGTCCCCAGCAATGGGAACAGCACATACAGCAACCACAGATTTGCTTTCTCCAGGGGAGGGGAAGTGGCCATTAGTCAAGAAAATGATTTGATCACTTATGTCAATGACAGGGTTGTGAACAAGCCCATTGCATCACCGAACACCATGAGGGGCATTAGCCACGTTCACATTCCCCCTCTAGGGAGCTTTTCAATCCTGGCCCGAGAATAGCAGCTCTTGTAGGCTTATTATTGGCTGTATCTTTCTGCCTTTCCATCTTAGTGTAATGCTCTGTGAGAAAGTTCTTAAAAGGCCCACATGACATGTACACAACCTTGTATTCCATCTTAGCAATAGCCTTAAAAGCAACCATATTTGGAGTGTTATTCAGTCAGTAGTCCTCTTGTCATTCTGAAGGAATAGTAGAAAAAGAACCCTCTACACCATCTGTTCTTTGTTGACCAGTGGTCGTTGCCCCCTATATGTTTTTGTCCGAGCTTTACTTTGGTTTCTAATACCTGTTTTGAAATGAGAACTCCAAGTGCAGCACAGGGTGCGGGGGTGTTCAGAAATTCCGTGCTCTCGCAGCATTCAGAGGCAGAAAGGTCTGAAAAAGTCAGCGCCTTTCTTAAAATGCATCGTTGTTGGTCAAAGAAGATGTTGATGAGTTGAATACTTGCTGTTTGGTTTTCATTCAGCATATACATCTTTGACCCCTTCAGCACATTTACGCAGCTGTTTCATTCGCAGTATACCATCGACTGTTCGGTCTCCTGGTGCTCAAGGCTGAAAGACAGTTTGTTTGTTTATTGCAAGTAAACACATTTATTTAAACAACCTTGGTTTGTCTTGGACACAGGGTACAGTAAGTGATGCTGTTTAAGGTTTGCAGCAGGATATTTGTTTCAAGCTGTTTCAAAGATCGCCAATGAGATGGATACCAGACTAGTTACCGGGGAAACAGCCTTCCATGACTCGGGTCAATGGTAACAAAGTCCGCCAATCAGCAGTAAGCTTACTAATAATTGTGTTCATAAAAATCCTCATCTTACTCCAAAAAAGCGAATAGACACGTTGTCCTACCAATTTCCTTTTTCAATTTCATTTATAAATCAAACAGGGTTTTTTTGGGGGTGTCGACATTAGCTTTCTAATGAACAAAAAAGACTGGTTTTCCTTAGGTCAAGCACAAAGACCTTTTTTTTTACTGAATTGTGAAGGTGTAATTAAGCCGCCGTCATTCACATGTCACACCGCTTCTCATGATGCCGGGTTGACCTTCTCATTGGGACAGGTTTGCCCAATGAAGGACAAAAAATGGGCGTACCATTAACTCAGACCAGGCTCTACAGTCTCCAAATCAATGGAGGGATATGATTTTATGATAGAGCCCTGCATGATTTACTGTTGCCATAAACGTGCTTTCAGTCTTGCAGAGTTCAAAACAATTTAGCATGGCCTGTATTCCAAATGAATTGTCTATATAAAAAAAATCCCTTAGCCCTGAGAGGATTTGAACTGTGATAAAGCCCAGGCTGGTGTGAGAAGCTGATGAAAGGCATCTATCAAAGCATCCATAAACTGGTCTAGAGAGAAGAAACATCTTTAATTTAAAACTACTGTAGCTTTGTAACCTGATTGGTAACAATATTATGCTCAATCATCATTGCACACATTTTTGGTATTGTATATTTTGAAAGATATATGCAACAATTTGTTTGTTTTTGTCATCCCTGTGACAAACACAGAGGCAGAAATATGTAAAAAAGAGAAACTGTATTTGGAAAGTAATGATGTATGGTCATATGATCAGGAAATAACGATTTGCCACTTTACTTCGCTGTCTGATTTGCAAACTGCCTGCTGCTTTGCAGACCCGAAAGTTTATGAAGTATGGTGCGATGCTTTCTGACCTCAGCTGAACTTGGGGCAGTTGGCCATCAAAGCACCGCTCTCCACTCGACTCCACTCCTGCTCTTTCATCTCTCACCTATCTGTCCTGAAGCCCAGTCAGAGATTATCACCACATGCAAGGAGCAGCAGAACATAAACCAGCACAGCGGGAAAATGAAGGTTGTGCGCAGGAGCAGATGCTGATAATATACCGCTACCTGCTACTTTTACTGTTGAAATTCATTAACAGGATATGATTTTAACAGTCAGTGCAGTTTCCGTGGTTCAGAGGAGGCTCCTTCCTCCTATCTGTGGCACGGCATGTAAGCATCCTCCCTCTGCAGGATCTGCACACATGGAGGAAGGAGATTTTGTTGGCCTGGAGCAAGTGTTTTCTCCCTCAATGAGAACATGACTAAGAATAATAGCACTCAGTGATGCGTGGCGGCTGTCTGCACTGTTGTGCACAACAACATTGATTAGATTACTTCCCTGACTAATGGCCACTTCCCCTCCCTCAGAGGAGAAAGTGAATCTCTATCTGATAGTCACTCTTCCATTCAGCCCTGGCTCTTTCCCCCACTTCTTTATCTACAGTGCATTCATCTTGGCTGACTCAGAAATGCAGCAATCATTAAAACCTTATTTGATGGCCTCCTTTTTTGTAACAAATGCAGCAAAACATGGCAAAGGAGAAAAAATAAATATGTCCATGTAACTGGACTAAGAGGACAAACCGAAGTAAATACTGTTAGCAACATCATTAGCTATGCAGCTGAGGATTTAGATATAGATTTAAATGAATCTTTTCATAGTGGTGAACGTCTCCATGAGATCAGTATTCCCTGCAGTGTCTGAAAACTCTCAATCTTCTTCCACTCTAACCTTAATCTTCATTCCTGAGTTTCTCTTTGCCACACCATAACCCTGGCCATATTCCCAGGGGCAGCTTCCAGCATCTAAATACAGTGTAGCACATCATTGACATTCATTGCCTTGTTCAAACACAAACTACTTCGCAAAACTAACAGCATGAATAACAAACCTTGTACAAATACACAGACAGGAGGAAAATCAAAAATATAACTCTACGAGAGATGCCTGGAAGACAATGCTAATGTTTAGCACGTATAAAGCCCTAACACTTCTAAAGGCTCAGGGTAATGGTTTTTCTTTTTTAGGTGTTTGGTCATGTTTTCCTACTGTAGCTAGAGAGAATAAAGGAAATCACATTCTATCACAGTTTATCTTATCAGTTTATCCTAAAGGGAAGATGAATTTATGGTCAAAATGTCCATCTGATGCATAAAAAAGTTTAAACGATTGATGCTAAAAATACGTGTTTGACCAATCCATTCAGCAGATGTTGAGTTACTTCAAGACTTTCTTGATGAAGATGAATCCTCTTATACAGCCACGGAAAAACTGAAGAGTCCACTTCTTCAGCATTATCATTTTCTCTTGTTTTATTATTTATAGGTATGTCTTTGAGTTCAATGATTTAAAAACATGTGTATTGTATTTTACAAACTACTGACACTTGTTGTCTGTGTTGGAGTTCAACAGACACTGGAATGGCTGCCATACATGTAGAGATTGAGATTTAAGAAACATTTGGAGTGGTCTCTTAATTTTTTCCGGAGCTCTATTGTACCAAGTTTCCTTGCCATTCCTCCCACAATTCGACTTAATGATGCTAGAGGAAAAGTCATTGATCAATTAAATTACCAAATTGATCAAATTACACAAATGTATGTCCAATAACTCACAGCAACACATGAAATATATAAATATTTCAGTCTGGATCAAACTGGAAGACCAACCGACCATCTATGGAGCAAAGCCAATAAAGAATGTAAACTGTGAACATGATTTGGTGCGCTTTGAAGCCATTTTATGTTTGGGAGTCAACAACATGTGGCAATTACAAGGGGATGCGAATCCTAATTGCTACACACATAAAGCATACACAGTCAGGGCATTTGGCCCCTGGGCAAGAATGTGTTACTCCCCTGACAGATTACCTCCTATTAGTCTTTTCTCTTCTGTAATCCCAGTCATTGCTCTCTCACAGCTCGCATGGACAAATAAGCATTACAGTGTTTACACACCCAACAACTTTGTCCAAACACACATGGCTCCTTGCAGCACAACAGATGGATGCTTCTCTCCAAAGTGGTGCCATTTTAATCAGAAGTTGACGTGATCAATGAGGTGTTGATGGCATGATGCCTCCGAAATCTGTGAATCATTGATCAAGATTTGATTGGCTATTGTCAGTCCGATGACAGGTTCATGGCCTGGTTTGTATTTGAAACACTCGCCCTTGCAATCATTGCTTGTTATAGTCATATAGAGTTCTAATTTTCACCCCATTATGACTGAGTTGGGTTGTTTGATGAGAGGCATCTGCCAATGTATTATCACCAGCAGCCTGTTGGTAGAGTGATCAGACAGTGCCGCTTTGGCAGGAAATATCCAGGAAAATGCCCTTCGAAAATGAGCACGTACACTGTATAGGAGTCTATCTGACCACCATCTGTCACAGCCCATAATAGCTGGTTGTTGTGTGTGTGTGTGTGTGTGTGTGTGTGTACATTTCTCTGTAAATGTTTGGAGTCTCCATCTGATGTTTGCTCAGTTAATCAATAGCGACGAGACTGCACTCAGGTGACATATAGTCCAGGCATCCCTATCTCCCCAACCTAATCAGATTAGCACTGAATACCGTCTATGCACACACCGGCCTCCTGGCCAGGATTTGAAACTCTGAGATGCTTGCCAGCCGCGCTACACAAGAAGAAGCAAGAATACGGTCTGAAAATTGCAACTTTATTGGCAGTTTTATCAAAATAACACAAGATTTTAGTGATAAGAAAGCAATTACACAACCTTTTAAACGTTCAATTCATGTTTTCAGTTGCTCAAACTAACAAACCCGGTCAATATTACAAGTCTCAAGAATGCAGGTGCATGATATCTCGCAGGGATTTAATCTTGACTCAAGAAATGCATAAATGAGCCGCAGAGACGATATCCAAACTGGCAAGCAGCTGAATGCAAACATTAGCTGCAATCATGAAAGACATTTGTTGGATGATTTCTATCAGCGAGAGCCAATTGGGGTAGCGGCATCAGTATGGAGATGTATTTCCAATGGTTAAAGAGAAAACAATTGCGCTTCTTCACATTTGGAGTTGTTTCATATTTGTATTTCTCATCCTCATCTATGTAATACCATCCTTCCATAATCAGTTGAGGATTTAATTTCACAGAAAGGGTTCAAAACAAATGTATCCGACAGCTGTTTGCCATTCGGCATATTCATTCATCTCCTTCTGATTGAAAATCATTCTGCGAGGCCTCCCTGTTCTCCGCAAATCCATTTAATTTACTGAGTGGATTCCTCGAAGCAGATTTTTAGATCCCTGCAACCACGCGTTTATTCCAAGAGGAAGCTCTGTCAAAATTTCAAACCCCTGCTGGACTCAGCCTCTTACACCTTCCTGTGATTTTAGCTGTCGTCATTTCGATGATTGGGTGGGGTCTCCTCAAACAGATGGAGTGGAAACAAATCCTGTCGACAGAAAGACAAAGGTAAAAACAGGCGAGTGTCGAATCAAACGACAAGTGGGTGCCACACACAATCACGGAGTCATTACTATGCCAGTCATCGCTCGAAAGAAGTGGAAACATGGATAGTCTGTTTTTCTTTTGTCAAGAGTTCTCGGACTCCTGTGTGAGATGATTTCTTTATTCTTTGGACTTGCTTATGTTTTAACTGTACCACAAGTTCATCTTCAGGTGAAGTATAGCTGCAGAATGAATTCATTGGAATGGTATTGCAATAAAAATAAATGTCCTGTTATAGAATTGAATATCACACTCACCTCTGCTGCCAAATGAACATCTCTGAAATACATGCAATACAATTTTCTCGAAAAATATAATTTATCCGCAGATAAGTGCCTCTTTCCACCTTCTTATCACATATCAAGAATTGGCAATGAGTTTTTCTCGCATTAATTATGGATCATCTGGTAATTTTCCTCAATTACAGAAATGCCTGCAGTTAATCATCATTATTCTCTTTCGGTTATTTTCTGCATTCAAAGGTCGAGGAACTTTTGCATGTTGATAAGAAATGTTCACAGATATCGCTGGGCATGAATAGCTTTAGGAGAAGTGACTTTTGGTAATTTAGATGACTATTAATGTGACCTCTCTTGCATCACTGTCTGTGTGTGAGAGCGAGCTGACTGATTAGAGTGTTTGCTAATTAGCTGCCACTGGATTCCCATTCCCTACCATCAGCCGCTCGTTAAGATCCTCCTCTCCAATAAAACTAGGTTTTATTACCACTACTACACAGTCCTGCATTTGGGATCCTACGTTTGACTCTCAAAAGGTTCACATAGTTGCTTGCTACATTTTACATTTTGGGATATTAAACAATAACATCAGTAAAATGCAGGAAAAGGGGGTCTACCAGTCGGAGGGTCAGTGGTTTGATGCTTAGCCGCTGCAGTCAACATGAGGAAGTGTCCTTGGGCAAAATACTGAACCCCAAGTTGCTGCCGTAGGCATGGCTGATGGGGTAGTGGTGCTGTGTAAATTGCTCAGGATAAGAAGGGTCAGCTAAATAAACAGTAATGTAGAAACAAGAAACATTCATCGTCACACAAAGAGTCATTAAAAACATTCCAATGATCATAAAAAGCGACAATGCGGCTTGTTTTTCAAAGGCTTTTACGATTCTGAACATGCGATCACTAACTGCACGCGTGATCACTTTATAATTCATTACTGCCAATTTGTCAGTTATGAAAGTCCTAAATCATCACATGTCAAAACGTCAGCAGACTAGAAGTTATTTCTAGAAAAACTTGATGAAATGTTTAATTCCTAGGCCTCTCTTGTGTGAAGGACTCAGTGGTGACGTTGTAGAGTCTGTCTGTCTGTTCAAGGCAAACATGGCGGTACGACATGGCCAAGAAGTGCCCCAGTTGCAGAAGTGTGTCGTAATTAAATGTCCATGTCAGCCACCTGATCGCTTTGTGCCCAAAAATATTTTTTCCCACTATAGAGTTGTCTGTATATCAACATCACATTCTTATTTAAATCTTAAGGTCCTAGAAGTTGTCAAATATGCTAACGGCTGACAAGTCTTAATTTGCCTCTTCTTTTATTTTGACTGGATGTAACGAAGCAGCATCCTCTTCAACTTATTCTAAGCTACAGAAAGCACTGCGAGTCAAGTTTAAGGTGAATACACAACAATATAATATAGTTATAAATATAATATTCCATTTCGGCCCATAGATCCCCTTCATCCCACACACTATCAAGACTGATCAACACATCACTGTTTTCCATTGGATGTAGATCACATTGACCTGAAATGGGAACATGCTTAAAAAACCCAATTCAAATGTCAGTTTGTGTTTACTGCTCCAGTGTTCAGATGCAAACATTTGCATAAGGGACAAAACATAGCTTGTGTCAATAAGCAGTAACCATAAATTGGCACACTCCCACACCCTATTGTTTCCCTGTACTAATCTGGGCCTTGGTGTACGGCTACGGATTAATTCCACTTTTCTTCTAATTAGCAAATCTGATTATGCAAAGGAATTCTCTTGACTTAAACTGGGCTTCCTGAGAGCCATTTTTAATTTCCCCCTGATGAGGAATACTCCAATTGAACAATAAATGATGAAGTGTTGCATATGGAAAATTAAATATGTTCTTGTTAATATGCAAGTTTCATAATGAGAAGCTGTGAATTAGTATGAAAGGTCACATCCACACTAGGTCGAGGATTTGCACTCTGTAACGCATGGTGATTGCTGCTTTACATAAATCATGAACCATCTAAACTCAGTTCAGGTGTTTTGTTTACACTCTTGGAAACGTGTTTGTTTGTGCATCACTCTGGTGAGGGATATTTCTGATTAGCCCTTGTGAAAGCCCATTGTCTCTACCTCTGTACACTGGTCGCAATGTCCTGTATACATGGTTTAAAGCAGGGGTGTCCAAACTTTTTTGACTGAGGGCCACATACAGAAAATGTATTTTGTTACAAAAGGTCTTGGCCGCTCATTCCTTCAAACAGAAGCCTTAGAATGCTTATCATAAGGGGAAATATGTAGAGTATACTTTTTTTCAACTAACATTTGTTAAAATCGACTATTGGACTGAATTTATTTTGAAAAGTGGGCTTAATATGAACACATGAATACTACTGTGATGTAGTGTACACTGCCCGGCCAAAAAACAGTTTTTCACAATTTGAGCCCGATGGATCCTGGCATTGTCATCTTGGAACATGCCCGTGCCATCAGGGAAGAACAAATCCATTGATGGAACAACCTGGTCATTCATTATATTCAGGTAGTCAGCTGACCTCATTCTTTGGGCACATTGCTGAACCTAGACCAGACCAACTGCAGCAACCCCAGATCATAGCACTGCCCCCACAGGCTTGTGACCTTTTGTTTTTGGCCGGGCAGTTTATGTTTACATACATGTTCAACAATTACAATATAAGAAAAGGCCTTGGCCTGGGAACTGGAAGGTCACCAGTTCAAGTCCCCGAAAGATCAAGTGCTACCGTGGTGTCCCTGAGCAAGGCACCGTTCCCTACACTGCTCCCCGGGCGCCGTACATATGGCGGCCCACTGCTCCTAACACTAGGATGGGTCAAATGCAGAATTCTTGAATTTCCCCACGGGGATTAATAAAAGTACATCTAAAGGAGCAGAAACATCTCAGCTTTCATCACAAGAGACCATACCTGGCTTTAAGGAATGGGGGAACGACAGTAATTAATGCCAATATACCTTTAGCTACTAATCTACTAAATGATTTGTTGAATGGATAAGCCTAAATGAGTTTCAGTTCTCCATGATGCAAGAGTGCTAAAAGCTTTCAAAGCTCTTTGTCACATTTAGAAGGGAAATAATAAAAGTGCATTATGATACGTCAGATATGGCATTAACCAGCACAACATGGATTTTGTCTTTGTAAACGAAGAGATTTCAGTAGTATTTGTTTGTGTGTAGTTCAGCCAGAGGTTGCAGTAATCCCTCAGTAGGCCAGAGACTCTGATCTTCCATTACACATTGAATTTAACAGCCTGTGGGGAGGAAATTCAGTCGCTTGTTCTCTCCCCCCTCAGACCGCTTTTTGTGCTTTGAACATGGGTTGTGGAAAAACACCATAATGCAGAGCTCACTCACGTGGTGAGAGAAATGTTCGCCATTGTTTTATTAATCAGCAGCGTGTAATCTTTGTTTACTGTACGTTCAAGGCTGCCAAGTTACAAATGAGAGGACAGCTGCAGGCAATAGCAAAGAAAACACAAGATGCAAAGATAAGAGCCTAACGACACCCAGAAAATAGTCATCAACTGAGATGTTAAATGAACGGTCTGGAAAATAAGGAAAACACTGCAGCTTGAGTGGTTGTACTTCATAGACACAAACATCAGCATGATCCCTAATCTTAACCACACTGCAGCCCTATTTTAAATGTTAGCAGGCCATTAAATGGTAAGCGTTATCAGTTGTTTCATCACCAATGGAATGTTTCAGAAGATCCAAACCAAACATAGCATATCCAACATTCTAAAAGGGTTTCCGTTGCATTTGGTTGCACTTTAAAGATCACCTATTATGCAAACTCCACTTTTGTGTGTCTTTTATACACAAATATGTCTCCGCTCTGTGTTAAGAGATTGGGAAAGTTTCAGGAAAAAAGCTTCTCTGTCTTTTTGTCCTGATGCATCTGAAAAGGAGCTGATCAGATTTTGACCACTTGTTTTTGCTCATTAGCATTTAAAGCTATAGACACAGAATCAGCACTTTTCAAATATGGCTACAATGCAAGATCTGTTTTGTAATTGAGCCAAACACTTCAGAGACATGTTTTGTGTGAGACCTATAATATACTGTTTTTTTTCTTATTTAACCAGGATAGGATCTCATTGAGATTAAACATCTCTTTTTCAAGAGTCCTGGTCCGAAGATCGTAACAGACAATTTTCAGACGCACAGTCATACTTCGAGTTTAGCCAAAGCATTTACAGACAGCCTGCTTCACAGTTAATAAGAGTATCTTTGATTCTGTTTAAAGAAACCTGCTCTCTGAGTTTCAGGTCATTCTCCAGCTGGTTCCAAGCCACAGGAGCAGTGTAACTAAACGCCCTCTTCCCAAGTTCAGTACAGACTTTTGGTACAGTTAGAAGAAACAAGTCCTCGGAGCGAAAGTCGATAAGATCCTGTGAATTTTCGGTTTATTTAGATCCTCAGATAAGGAGGAAGAGCACCAAAAATAGCCTCATATATAAAGATGCGCCAGTGTTTCAGTGTACATGTGGTCAGGGAAGACCACCCAGCACCAGCATATAGGTTGCAGTGGTGCGTCAAGGTCTTGAGGTTTGTAATGAATCTCAGTGCACCGTGGTAGACGGTATCCAGCGAGTGAAGGCACTGAGATGATGCATTCATAGAAACCACATCTCCATAATCCAGCTGTATAATTATAGGGGACCTTAAGTTATGTTAGATCTAAGCGCCAACACTATGTGGTAAAAAGATTGTGGCTTGCATCGTTACATTATAGCAGGTCCGTTAAAATGAGTGCATTTTAGTTTGACACCGGTCTCCTTGGTTAAGGTCCTGTGTTTGTTTCATCCATCCATCTTCCCTTTCACCAAACCATTTTATCTTTAACAGGCCCCTTTAAGCAAATATCTAGGATGCCACTGATAACGGCTGTTATCTTTCAAAGCTGGTGACCTTTTTGAAATAGTTGTACTGATCACAACAGACAAAGAAAAACACATCTAATCACAAGGGACACAGCTGCTGTTCTGGAGCTTTCAGTTATATCACATGATCATGATCTTCATCAGCAAATGGGGCTTGCCTAGTTTGGGATTCTAAATTCTGAAAGTCAGGATTTTTTTCTGAGCATCTTCCATCACTGTGCTTTATCTTTTTAATATGCCTCTTTCATTAATACAACAGTATTTGAGCTTGCAAATCTGTTTACAACACAGCCAAACTTACTTACAGTATGTTCTTCGAGAAAGCAATTCAAGAGTTGGCTCGGACTGCATCACCATAAAAGCCAACCTGTATTTGGCAAGTTCAACTCTTTTTATGCGAAGAAGCAACAGTGGGATGTGTTAACCTTTGACACTAAACAGGAAGGCCAAATTAAAACCAACTACACCCTGATCATGGCAAACTCCACGACAAACAAGTAAGAAAACTTCTCCCCATAATGACCAACTCGCGGCACATTATTCCGCTTATTACAAGAACGGATACTAAACAAACTAACGACTTGACTACCAATAGTAATTGAAATTATTTGATTGACTCAAAAATAATCGTATTTCTTCCGTTAAAAAAAATGAACTCTTCTGTAACTGTTCAAGTCTGTTCATAGTTTCTGGTCCATTAACCACTGCAGAGCCCAGAGCGTGTTCCTGTTAGTGTTCACTTCCTGTCTGTCTTCTTCTGCTGTTCCTGTTAGTGTTCACTTCCTGTCTGTCTTCTTCTGCTGTTCCTGTTAGTGTTCAACTCCTTCTGGTGATTCATCTGTCGTCCAGCGCTCTGTATTTTAACATATTTTCCTCTCTCTTTCTTGATCCTCCTTAACAATGGTCAATAAGTCCTTGACAGCGGTCTGTACTACTGGATTAACAACATGTCACATGTTCTGAATTGACCAATCACAATCGAGTATTCAACTAAAGCCATGTAATCATTGAAATTATTAAAGCTATATTATAGTTACAAAATGTGACCTTAAAAACACTCTATATGTTATATAAAAGTGGGTTTATTAGGATTAAAACCTTAATGATAAGCAAAGCAGACCTTTACCAATCAAACAGACATTTATGTCTCTTGCTACCTGATAAGCCATTATTTTTAACCTCTATTAATTATGCCTCCCCGTGTCTTTCCCTGCCCTTACATCCTGTGTAATTAGGGAACATTGTGCATCAATTTAAGGAAACTACATGCTCTCAAAATGTCATCGCACTGAGTCTCTTACCCATAAAATGAGAGTACCACCAAGACGTTAAAATTGGTTGGGTAGCAACGGAGCAACACGCTGAAAGCAAACACCACAGGGGACAGCATTTAAAAGCAAACCCCTTGAATTTTTCCATTATGACCCAGACTTCAGTTTTATTGAAAATGTGTTGCAAGGCAAAAGGCAAGCAGAATTCGAAATTGTATACTTTCAAATTACGTTGTGTGTGTTCTACGCCTTGCCTAAATGTTTGGGACAAAGCAGGGCGAACGTTGCAGTCTGGTCCCTCTTAATAAAAATGAAGAGGCTAAATAGGAAAAGATTTTGAAGGTGACTGAGAGAGAGCACTCACTGAGCATTATAACATCCACCAGTGTGCGTTACAAGTGCAGAACAAAAGGCTGTTATGTAAAACAAGCTCACTTGGGCATAAAAACGAAACATCCTGCGCATCAACAAAATCTCTCTCTCAATTATACAGTTCATTTCTGGAGCACCTCCAGACTGAAGAGGGAGTTTAGGTTTGAAAACGGTGAATATCGTCGCTGTGCCAGTTAAAGGCAGAAGTAGGATGAAGACAATAGTAAGCAATACATTAAATTACTGTTAATGTACTTTACTTTGCAAAAAAGACATTTGAATTAAATAGATGTGGACTGTAACAGGATATTCTTTCGCTCGATTTAAAGTTTAAGAATTGTTCAATTTAATTTCTTCTCTGTAATAAACAACCACCCAAATCAGACTGCATATTATTAATTTACATAATTAATCTTAAGGTTCTGTTTTGGGTTCTGGAGACACCTGGCCCTATATAATAGGTCAAAAACATACTCAAAATTGTTGAAACATTGTGATACTTTACTTTTCTTTATATTACTTCTTAGTCTTTGAGGTAGGGTCTTAAACTCCAGTTGTAAAAATACGGTTAAATACAATGGCTTTGTATAATCTTAAATCAGTGATTGATGTTGGCACCACACTTGTGTCAAATATGCAAGCCCAGAAAGGGAAGGCTTACAGATTATATGCTTCAGTTGTTTCCAAAACAGAGAAAAGATCTATTACATAACCCAACAATGACCTCATTGTACAAAGTTAAAGGGTTGAATGAAGGTGTAAAATGACACTTTATATTTCCCTTTTTGACAGTTCTCAATTTATAACAAAATGTTAAATTCCAACACAGAGAAACGTTGTTAGTCGTTTATAGAATACCTTAAAAAAAACCTGAATACATGCCTTTAAATAATAAAACAACAGAACATTATAAGGCTTGAAGTGGTCTCTTATTTTTTTCTGCGTCTGTTTATATATATATATATATATACACATATGTTTTTTTAAGCGGATGACAGCTTCTTGAGGGGAAAAGGATTCTCTGGTGTCTATAGCCTACAGCCCTCAGGAAGTTCATGTTTGAGTTGCAAATTGTAAAAGCATTAGCTACTGTACGATATATGTTTTCTTGGTTTGTGAGCCAGATTCAGAGCAAATTGGGCAGAATATTATTATTACTTTAAAAAGATAATGATTTATTAGATGTGTGTAGGAGGGAGGGAGGGAGGGATCAGAAGTTTTCCAAAAGCGAGTTCTGTTGTGAGTTAAACGAAAAAACGGTTAACTCACAACAGTGATTTTCAAAGTTCTTGCTGAATTAATCCAGCAACTGCCTTGGGGTAATTGTTAGAAGCTCAAGGCTATTTCGAAAGTATTCCTTACTGTTCTTCTCTGCTGAGGTTCAGTTTGTACAGAGAGTAATATGCCTTGAAAAACGTATTGATTTCTCAGAACCTATGCAGCACTGCAAGAGCCTCCCTCCTCAGGCATTAGTAATCATTTTCATGTGCTGAGAAACACAAGCAATACATCTGCATAATTATCCAACCATTAACAGGAAATGAGATAATGTCACTTTGGAAATAAGTGCAGGGGACCTTATTGAAAGAAATCATGACAAATCATTACCTGATTCTGGTATCATGACTGTTAGTTAATGTCTTTCTATCGGTTAAATTGAAGGTATTTGTTGGTATATTGTAGAGCAGCTGTTCTGTTTAAACGTATCTGTTGTTGGCATCAGGATTGTATGATTTCTGCCTGGAGCAATGAGCAGAATTTTGGGAAAATCCAAATTGAGGCATCATTTTTGAGGAAATCACTGTGGGATTGCTCAGATAGCACTCCAGCACCATTACCCACACACATTTTACAGCATCATACCGCTGTAGTTGAACTCTCAAAATAGAATGGTCAAATATCGACAACCAAGACACTTAAAGGCCCAAGAAAAACCACTGAAGAAATCCGACTATATATTTTATGTAATTAACAAGGGTGAACACGGATTGTGGCAGGTGAAATTCTCTCTCACATAAGCAGATAGAGTAAATAAGTGAAATCCCAGAGTGGAGGGATTAAGGGTTTGTGTGGAGTGGAAAAAAATAGTTCCACAGAAGAAATAACTATCATTTGTAGCTGGTTGAGAGGTGGATAGGGTGCATAGCTGGTGTGCAAAGGGCTTGGCTTTGACACCTACATTGGTGTGGTGGATATTGCAAGAAATGAAACGTGTTGTCAGTGAATATTTTGCAGATATATATATGCAGAATATTCTGTTTGTACTGCACCGCAAAAATGTGAAATCTTGCCAAGCATATCTTACTAATTTCCAGTCAGAATGTGTCCTTACAGTTGATTTAAGACATAGTACTTGTCCTATATCAAGTGTAAAGACACATTCTGAGAAGTAACTTAAGAAGTCATAATGAAGACTCTTGAAAGTATCTTACTATGAGTTTTATCTCAGCTGAAACAAGTTTTCTTTAAGCTGCTGTGGTATTTGTGAAAGATAGATCATGTTGGATCCTGATTCACAAAATACATCTTACTTGATTTGAATTAACCACAGATTAAGCATTTCTGGCTTATTTTGCCGTAACACAACATTTACTGATCCTTGTAAATATAGATTAAAATACATTTTCCCAGCTTATTTTAAGAAATCCTACCAAGCAAATGTTCACTACTTGTTCTATTGGCAGATTTTATGACGTATTAGGAGCCAAAAACCTTGTTTTCATTATTGTTTTACTTGTTTTTGAAGCAGCCGATTTCCACTGCGTACACCGAAATACTCTCGAAATGCTTACTGTGTCAAATAAAGCAAAAAGGATAAGGTTGAATGAATTCCAAAACTTCATAAGTAACATTCTCTTCTCAGCATGGCTGCCGAAAGCACATTTAAATGGAAGTGGCTTCATCATGCACTCTTTTGTCTTGAAGTGTAGCAACGCTAAATCATTTCTTCATGTTCCTATCCAAGAGAACACTGGATTAAAGAAGGGAACCAAGTTGAACAGACAAGCATTGCCATCCTTAACTTTACGTAATTCATTTAGGATCCCCAGTCAACCTGAATTTCATGTCTGCCGAGTCTTGGAGGAAACTGGAGAACCGGGAGCGACATAAAGAATATGTGACAGAGAAAGCATCGTGGTGACATGCGCTAGTTCTTCTTGATGCGAGGTGACAGTCCAACCACTTATCCACTGTGATGCCCAAATAGATCTAGGTTACTCGCTCGGATGTCTTCTACTTTATCCTCTCTGGGTTCCTTTATCATTGGGTGCAGATACTTTTTTTAAATATCTGCATTGGACTGTTTTTTGAGAGATGACTGTTCATGGAGTGGCAAAACTTTTGTGTAGAATTTATTGGATTTTATTAAAACTGATTAGCTTAAATATCATTTCCCCCAACCCCTGATTGAATAAAACATGACCATTTATTTATCGGTACATAGATTTACAATGGAGGACTGTCAGAATATGAGAAATAGATAATATACCTCAGAATGATCTGTACATATTTTCTGCATAGCCTCAGAGAAAATGCAAGACGGTTAATTTTTCACTCAAGATTGAACCGTCATGTAAAGTTATAGAGACGATATTATAAAGCTCAGAAGAAATAATAAGGCAAGAGAAAAAGGATGCAACGAGAATAGACTGCAGGCGAGCGGTTTGAGAATAAAAGAAAAAGATGCTGAGGGATAGAACAAAGAGGATATGATAAAAATAAGAGGGGGTAGAAAGAAAGGGGTTCTGTTGCAGTAGGCGAATCCTTCCTGATCACAAGAGTTGTTCTCAGATCAGCTGCTGAAGTCAGCACATTTCAAGCAGCAAGAAGCTACTGTGGGGATACGGTTTTTTTTTCAACTGGGAGAAGACGGAGAAAAAAGAAGTATGAAGCAGGAGAGAGAGAGCGGACAGAAAGCGAAGATGTTCAAGGCCTGCTCGTTCTTGAATCCACTTTGGGAATATGACTTGATGAAACCCAGGGATTTCTGAAGAAAAACAACAGAAAAAGGAAGTTTGAACTAGCAACTGAGATTCATATCTAACGTGGTACTTTTCAGGTCTGTTAGCCGGAGAATGGAACTCTCAGGATGCTAAGGACATTGCACTTTTATTGTAAAATACAGTCTTTTTTAATAATGTTCTTCAAGCAAACAGGAAGTGCATCGAATCAATCCCAAATGCATGTCACAACTGAAGATGGTTGAATGATTTCAGACTCGGTCATGTTTGGGTATGCCACTTTGCACTGACAATAGAACACTATATTCCAACAAGTCTTCCATGGGGACACAACTGGTGTTATCCATAGAAATATCAATATCCCATAATTCCTTGTAAGTGTGAGAATATTGGATAAAGTGTAAGAATGGCTACTGCAAATGGAAACACTGACGAATATGTGGTGAAACTTGGGACTTGGGTGAGATATTTCACCACTTGAATTTAAAGTCTAACGCTGATTTGTAATGCTTTCAGATTAAAAAATAAAATCTGCAGCTGGTAAAAAGATGTCTGCTGAAGAGCTCAGATTCCAGCAGTAGGATCTGAATGATGTTTAATATATGTTAGTCAATGAAAATGTGGAAACTGAATAACAGAGAGAGGAATAAAATGACAGACATATTGTATCTCTTAAAGTTTATGCTTTCTACTCAAAATATATGTGATGCAGTATACTGATCTATAACTTTGGACTAAGTCTTTTAGTTCTTCAATGGAGCAAAAGTGCTCTATCTCACAATATTTTGAAACTCTGTCAGCTTTCCTGAAGAACCCCACAGACTCCTTCAGGTCAGACAAATGGCCAGCTTGGCCTGGGGAAGAGACAATTGAAAGAGGCTTCTCTTTTAAGTGGAATACATGGACACCCCACTGCAGGGCCTCCCCAGGGTATCACAGAAATCCTTCAACAGGCAGTCTGACCCGCTGAATAATGTGCAAATGCTGTGGAGAGCTGCAGAGAGTTAGTGGAAAAAGTGCTTATCCTCCTTGTAGTTGTGTAGCATGCTGCAAGTAGGAGAGCCAATTGACTCCTTTAGCAGAAAATGACTATTACAGTTTGCATGGCAGTACTACTGTACCCTAATTAAGGTGATAGCTTAATTATATTATTTACATGGTTCACAGGAACTCTAACACCGCAACAAACTCGAACCAGTTGCCTGGTAATCAAGATAGGTTGTAGGAGGATGTGTGGTTGCTAACAAGATAAAAGGAAATTAGAATATAAAAGGATTAGAGCACCAAATAAAAAGTGAACACATGACACGAATAATGTTTACCTCCAATTAAGACCTTAATGCAATAAAGATAACCTGGTGTTGTGTGTGTGTGTGTTCATGTTTACATCAGAGTGGTAGTAAGATAGCAAAGCTTAAACAACACCTGTATTAACCAAGGGGCAACCTCCGGTGCTGAGCAGTGACACACATGCGGAAGTGCCAAAAACTGCAGTTTATCGAATGGCCGCGTGGCCTGTCTCCAAAACAGAGCAATTTACATACACTCGTCCACCGGCAGACCCAAATATATATTCTAACACAGAATGATCAGAATGAGATACCAAATAAGTGTATCTGTGTCACCAGTGATCAGATCCTGATAAATCCAGAGATCAAACACAAGTTAATACCGCTGTAAATAACACATTTGATTATGGAGCCATGATTGAAGCTGGCAGTTTATTGCAGTGTACGAGGAAGTGTCTAAGCAAAGACTCAATTGCAGAAAACTCCTGATTGAGATGTTAAGCTAGATGTAAATGGAAAAAAGAAAAGCATAAGTGGTTTAACACCCTGCCATTATAGGTCAAACTGTAGTCTGCAATATTAAATGTCAAGGGCACCCTATATATTATAAAAGAAGCTGTTTGTCACTGTTCTGCATCCCATTACAATGGCTTCAATTTGCAGCAGCATACAGGAAGAAGATGGGGGGAAATGTCCTTTATCACCTTTTACAGCACGGTAATCTTTTTAAAGCTACCATGCAACACTCGTCCAGTCCTCCTTTGTATTTAAGAGTCATCCTGAAGAGGTAGAATGGGAAATACTGTTAGGTTTCTGATTTTAATTAATGTTCTCATTGAAAGAATCAAACAAAACCAGATTTTGCTAAGAGACCTTTATGGAAATCCTGCACATTTCAAGAAACATTTAACAACTCACAAGGATATAAGTGGCCTTACATTCAAGCAATGTTCCTTTTGGTACAGTGTAGTTCTCTATAGTACAGTCCATCTTGATCAATCCCAATGATAGAGCCATTTTCTGGCTGCAGGCATTAGTGCTGCCATTAAACTTTTTCTGGTGCAGCACTTTCTGGGTAAGTGGGCAATTTTGCTGACTTTCCTATTGCAAGTCGATGATGAATTGGATTCTAAGTAAACAGTGATGAAGCACCTTAAGCAGTCGGTATTGGCATTCATAAACCCTCCTCTATATCCTGGTTATTCCTAATCATCAGTGACAAATATACTTAGGGGCACCAATGGGGCAGCTTTGACAGAGGCATTGTGTTCACCCCAGTTGAAACCTTCCCCCCTGGTTGATCAGCCAGACAACATGACCTTCCCGCCTCCTGTTTGCCTTTTTTTTTTGGGAATACATTTGCACAGTAATCCACTCATCTGACAGTATCTCCAAGCCTTTCCATAATAATCTTTAATAAGGACGACCTTTGATGCCACAGACAGCTTCACAGGGCCGTCTGATTTCTCCTCAGCGTGTCGACAGGTTAGTAATCCTGCGCTCTTATCTCCGCTCCCTCTGATATCAAGGCTTAGTTTTCTCCAGGCTGTGGCAGCTGTTCGTAATGAACTTGGCATTTTTACTCCGGCACATTGACAGTCGGAGTTGGGATTAATTGTCAAAACCATTAAAAGGAAATGTCTGCTTGGAAGATATGATACTACGTCAGTCAGAAGTTCACAGACATTGTGTTAACCCTCTTCAAAAAGGCGACTAGAATCACAAGCAGTTCTGCTGCACTGTCATTTCACAGAGACAGCAATTGTATTCTCAAGTGTACCGACTGATATTGCAGTGTTCAAGTATTCACCATGTCGCTTTTCTAAGAGGAATATGAGGCCTTATCATATGTTTGGGAATAGAACTCCTGTTAGGTACGTATGTTTCAGTCTGTGTCTGGACCACAGTGCTGACCAGTTAAAACTACCTGAGCTTAGCTGATAAATGGTTGTGCTGCAGGCCTCTAGGAATGCCAAGCATCGGCGCTCACTCTGGTTCCATGCTCGGAGCCAATAGAGAAGAGCTATCGGAGCGCTACTAGCATTCTCGAGATTATAATGTCATTACAACATTTTACCCTCGAGAAAAGTACTTCAAAAAACACATCCAGGAGGTGCATTTTAAATTAAAAATATATGCAGTTAAACTCAGGCGCAGTGCCAGTGCAGTAGGGAAGACTGACAGGTAATGTGTTAATATTCATGGGTGTCACTTCCAGTCATAGTCATGCAAAGTCTCGCCGTTGACACTTCATAATACCCTTATGTCCAGCAATACTCTTATTAACGGACATTAGTCTTGGCTCATTTAGGAATGCATAATCTGGAGGGCATTGCAAATGATGTGCATATCACATTATTGGAATTGAGACAGTAGCTGGTGAGAAAAAAAAAAAAACATTCACAGGGCAACAGGGTGACAGCTTTGCTGGGGGGGAGTCCTGGCATTAGTTTTCAAGGCCGTTCCTCGTAATCAGCACCCACAGCTGTTTGGACACCAAGTGGCACTAACAACAAGCCAGCACCATATGTGTGAGCCATTAGTGCTCAATGTTTTCATTACTGTACAAATCAGCAGTGTTTCTATGTCTGGATGGGACATACATACACTCCTGGATCACCTGTAACAGATGGTGGAGTTGCGTCCAAATCGAGCTGTTATGTGTTTTTGGTCAAGGGGAATGGAGTTCTGCACAGTGGCAAAACCTTAAGTCACTGGAAATATTTGAACTGAAACAATCCCCGAAATAATCACCGCTTGGCTCTCTGTCTAGCGGTTGAAACATTGCATGGTGTCTTTTTCTCTTGCTCCCTTCCTGCCAATTGAAGCAATGCCAACCTGTAATTCTCTTCTCTCCTCCAGATCCCCACACTGACATCAAGTGAAACAAGTCCATCCCTCCTGCCTCCGGAGGCATGCTGCCAAATAGTTACATTAGCATGCCTCTGGAGGAACTAGGCCAGGCTATAACGTTGCTCGTTCTCTGCAAGTCGGATAAGGATGTGCTACTGCAAAAAGGCAGCACAGAGAGTCACTTTAGCAGTGCTATGCAAGAGGAATGAACAATGATACACAGATGAGACAACTGTAAAAGTTCCACTTTTAATACAACCTCACAGAACTACCTCTGCCCTTCTTACTCAGAGAGAGAAATATAATCAGCTTTTCAAATTGTCGGGTAACTAGTCAGCTGAGAGATATTTGAGTTTTGTGTTAGAACACACTGATTTGGCCTAGGAATTAAATGATAGCAGCATTTAAGTAGGTTGAGGCAGGATTATATGTAGTTGTTAGAGTTTTACAAAACACACACACACTTCCTTATTCTATATAATCTATTCTATCACCATGCTCTTGGTTTTCTGAAACTCAAAGGCATTCTTGTTGTTAGCTAACGGTTAGCTCATCACTGATGTAAGGTTGATCTTTTTTCTCAAGCGGATAATGTACTGATGTAACCACCTTTCTCTGCTTGTGCCAGTTATAATATGTTTAAAGATTCACTATCATGTTGAATTACTGGTACTGTACTCGCTACATCATTACACACCATTAGGGCCTACTCCACTCAGCAAATGCATTCAGCTCAAGACCTTCGGGCGTTGCACGGCCTTTTTTTGTAATGTCCATCTCTCCATTAAATGGTCGTCTTGAAAAGGGCACTAACAACGATTCTGCAACATCATCATCTTCACCTGTTGCCATGTCAGCGTGAAATAAAAACTACGTAAACTCACTACGTGAATAAATACGTAGCACTTAACTGGATCCTCTGTCTCGAGCCAGTGAACTAACAGGTGAAGTATATCTTGTAGCGATGTTTGTGAAGATGATGAAGAAGTCTCCGGAGACACCAGCTTGTATATAATAAGGTTTATTACAACAGCATAGTATCATACACCAACACGGGCGATGCGGGGTTCCCAGAGCCAATTGTGGAAGTCCCCCGAACAGTCTTTGTGCATACACGTTATAGGAGAAATGTGGGTGTGTGTCAAAATGGGATGTTCTATGAGAATGTGTACCCACATAAGGTGATCTATACGTTCGTGCACGATGTCTTGCGCGTCCCCAAATAAGGTGAGATATACGTTGGTCTTTGTCTTACTCATCCCTGGAGGTCTTCTGACATAGTCCAGAGGTTTGTTATGCACTCTCTGCACTCTCTATGACCTCAGGGAGTAAACAACTGCATATGAACAGACCCAATACACCACACAGGCAATAACTCTGTATGCCCCACTAAGGTGACCTAGGTCGATTCCTAGGGTATCTTTAACGTATTCCAGATGTTGTTTTTCACTCTTCTTCCACCCAACATTCCTCTGACCTCAGGGAGTATCTGCCCTGGTATATCTCCAGATTTAATACACCACACAGGTCTTCTAGAATACCCTGGAACCGTGGGAAAATATGAAAGAATGCGGCCACTGGCAACAAATCAATATATGATTGGTTGATGAAATTGTCAATCCAAACGTAAGATCTCATTCAGTTTAAGGGCCAGGGTATTCTCTCAAGGATAAAGAATACCCTGGTTAAAGGATATTCTTCCCAGAGACCGAGAAAAATATCTGATTGGTTGCATTTTCTTTTCTAACTCAAAACCACTCAAATGCATGGTTCATTTTATTTATTTATTTTTTAATCTGAGGGTTCCAGGGTTTTCTCTGAATACCGTAAGGGCCCTGACGGTTCACCACTGCTATACATGGGTGCACCTACAAACTCAATCATAACATGTGAAATACATGTTATGTATTGTAGGTGTTTGTACTAGACCAACATGCACAAAAAACCTCGAACGTTGACTTTAATTAAGTGTATTATGTCAACAAATTTCAATACTTTTTACAGTTTACATTTTTTTTGTGTGTGGGCTCTGTTTTAAGCATATTGTTATATACAGGGTATTTTTCTAGAAAAAATGTAGTTTGAGGGCAATACCGTGTTGCTGATCTAAGATGAATCAATTCTCGCGAGAACATGACGCCCGTATACATGATGGCGCCGGGACGTTAACAACAACGTGAAGTCGGAGCTCCGTGAAAACAAAGCTGTCTATGCTATCTGACGCTCTGTTCGACACCATTTTCGTATTTTTGGAGTAATCATACAGTTTTTGACAAACATGAATATTGTTTTCTGGCATCACTTAAAAATGTGACGGCGAAAATCTCGATACACCGAAAGTAAGAAGGTACAGCTTCCCTGTTACACGGTTGAGACAAAACCCTAATAAAGAATGTCCAACAATGCCCCCTTACAATGTCTTTACCTAGTAATTAGTATTCATTACACGTGCTTAAGTTCAATTTCATCTTAATTAATGATTACTAGGTAATGTGAACCATATTTAGTCCATATCAAAGTAATGAGGTAAGACTGCAGTATTAATGTCAACCAGGAACTGTGACCTTACAAAATGATCTCAGCAGCAGGGAGAGCATATCTGATTTTTACTGCTTCACCACACTCAATACAGACGATACAATAGTCATTTAAAATATATAATTACAGATTTGAGCCGTAAGTTAATGTCACAAAAATGTCAAATATCACCCCCCACCTGCTGCACTTATCCATTACTACTTGACTTAGGTGCTCAAGGATGTTTCTGGTTATTTTCCGGTTTTTCTCTATTTCTGTCGGGATAATTGTGTGTGCCGCAAGGCTGTAACATGCTCCCACTACAAAACTCCATAGGAGATTGAAGCACATGCTTTAAAAACTCTGGAATAACACACGGCATGCAAATCTGTTCACAAGGGAATATGTGAGCATTGATGAGGAACCTGAACCACTGTACAACACTCAAACATCTCAGGGATTCAACCCCCTGTACAGAGTGCAGGCGTCTTCTGCTGCTCTGATATTCACTCACTGCATTCACACGCATTTGAGTATGTACAGTATGTCAATTATTTCTACCATAATGGTGTATTTCAGGATTCTTCTAACATTGCTATATGGACCAAATCCAAATAAATTATTCAGGAAAGCACAAATAAAGCCACGGAAACAGTAATGTCTTCTACTCAGAGTTGCTTTTCATTTTTGTGAGTGAAACATGCCATGATTGACATGTTTTTGCTGTGCATCAGTTATTTCTTTAATCAGTTCATTTAATTTTGGATGGCCAAAACACAAAAGGATCAATACTGTTTGCAACAAAGGACTTTGATCTCACTAATTAGTTGTTTGATTCATTAATTAATGATCACAATATTATGTATACTTAGTCAGAGCACAGTCAGGCAAAGGATAACGTGTTTTAAGCAATGGAGCACGTGAAGAAACATATTTTCACAGTTGATATATCCTCAAAATGTTTAAACAACTGCACAAATTCCATTATATTAAATGTCTTATCTACAACGTATGCTAATCGAACAGACAGCCAGATATATAGATAGATAGTTTTGACAGTGAAGTGTGATTTGGTCTCTTCCCTGAGGCTAGCATCAGAGAACAGAATTCTACATTAGCTGCTCTCTCATCTCCACACCTGCATTTCCACCAGGGGCAAAGTGTGTCCACTGGTGCGTGCCTTTAAGCCATTTTTGCATACATTTAAATGAGAAAGTACTTGTTCTGTGAGGCAAAGAATAGCAATGAATGAAGCTAGGTGCAGAGGTGGTGCGAGAGTCCTTTTGCAGCCTGCTGAGAACCAAACAGAATACAACAGAAAAACACATTATAGGCTGTATGCATCTCCGCTGCTTTGACAATAAGCGGTGACATGGATGTGTACAGCGCGAGTACAAATCAAAAACCACTCGCTTGTCATGTGTTGTAAGCAACAAAGGAAACATAAAGTTTGATTTATTTGTATTTTAATTGAATTCAGGAAACAAGCTACAGATTCAAGCACTTGAGACTCGCATTGCATTAGTTACCTTTGAAGCGGACTCGTGTGAGCGATGCACACACCGCACGATTTGACTGATAAAGAGAGGGAACAAAAGAGATGTTTTGTAGTAGCCTGGGAAGGCTATCGACTGATGACAGAAGGACAGATGAAGCTCTCTTCAGTCCTTGACATCTTATTCAAATGGTGAAGAGGAACATCTCTGAACATTAGTTTTAGACTATTGCTTTGCCATGCTCTGTCGCTACATCAGTCTGTCACTCAGCGTTCACAGTGTGAGACAAAAGAGTCTGTTTCAATCCTCAGTCCATCACAAAACGAATGAATGGTTTGCTGAAGAGGAAGTTTAACAAGATGAGACTCCAGTCGACAAAAACAATCGTATATCCTACCAAGTATTTTGAACAGGTATTGAATCATAACTGGACAGAACTCAAACACCAACGTACACGTAGTAGAATCTGTCTCCAACTTTCTATCGATCAAAGAAACCAGGGACAAAGGTTAAGTAGACTCTTTGACTTTGCCCCAATTACATATTAATATACATGCATTGGAGTTTGTAATAGGAGTTTGAGTGAGTCAAATAAATGCCAGTTATTTGAGAAGTCTTCAAAAATGAAATTAGTGTTGGAGGGTTGGGAGGAAATTGTAATCAAAGTGATAAATCAATACTTGAGAAGTGTTTCAAATGACAATAGGGTTGAATAGAGGTCTTTTCCATTGTTTTGCAATTGTATAAACTAATATAAATAATGTAAATGTATTGAAAAGTATCAATGAAGTGCAACTAGCTGGGGTGGACAAAGAAAATCATCATCCTACACTATGAAAGGTCACATATTATACTGTATTTCAACAATATATTATAGGTCTCAGATATATACAAACCATTTCTCTGAGATTTTTTGCTTAAAATACCAAACGGATCATGAATTTTAGCATGCCATGAGCTGCTGCTGGACACGCCCCTTTGCAGAAATGTTTCTGGCTCTCCGCCCCCAGCCGAGCGACTCTATGGTAATTGTCGGGGAATATTTTGCGCCAGTTTTCTAATCTTTAACCCAGTCCAACACTGTCTCCTTTCCCGTGGCATAGGTCTACGGTCTTATCTGGAACGTAGGTACACAGAGGTGCTGTTGGAGGGGATTCCGGTAAGAGGGTGGGCGGGGCGTACCATTGTTGGTTTGCTGCCGATGCCGTACAACCCACAAATGACGTCAAAGAGGAATTGTACGTCACGTATGGACCTGAAACCTAACTCACCCATTTTTTGAGCGGCTTTAACAAATTTGGATCAGGAGGGAAGGAGAGAAAACCATTTTTGCTGACACTGTCTTTCTGAATCTCTTAACACATAGGGGAGACTTATACATATATTCAATACATTAAAAAGCACATTTTGCATAATTTGGGACCTTTAAGAGCTGTGTTAGCTGGTGTGGATTTAATGGATTTGATTGAAACAATTTAAAACCACTTCATGGAGAGAAGTTAGAAAGGCTGGCCTAGCAAGTGCATGAGGAGATGAGTTGGAATTTCCTCAGGCGGAGACTTAGAAGAGGATGCTGTTCATATACCTTTTACGTGATGAAGAGAAGAGGAGCATCTTACCTTTTGCCCAAGGTGTTCTACTGGGCGCTGCAGGAGACCATTCCTGCCAGTGGCCATCAAACTGTTTTATGTCCAATTGTTTCTCAGTATGGCCATCATTGGACAGAAAAGCTTCTGAGGTCTAACTGGATGATGAGATGAGAACTGACTTGGCAGATAATATTGTAAGATCCCATGACCTATATCATGGTTAAAGTAACTACTGTCACAGCAGCAACCTTTAAAGACCAGGGACCTCATTTATAAACATGGCGTACGCCAGTTTCTAAGCAATCTTTGCGATGTATAAAAAACAAACTTGACCGGAAATGTGCGGTCCTCCACCCACACTCTGAAACTGCGACTTGGCAGAAGGAAGAACTGAGAGAACCATGTGGAAAAGAAACCATAAATCGAAATATTGCCAACTTTGAGAAATACATAAATACGGATATGTTATTGAAACCCCCCTCGAATATGTTATGAAATGTGTTCTCATAAATGATCTGGTAAACAGAAAGATGTTACGTTTAAACTGATGCCGTTGAGGTTTTTTGAAAATGTGTTTAAATTGTTAAGCATTTTATAACTTTGTTTTTGAACAGTCCTTTACAAATAAAGTTCATTATTCTGTTCCGGAACGTGATGGGTCGCTCGTAAAACACAAAATACATGAAAACTAATAACACTATATATTTGGTACATTGTAGTTCTGACATCACACAACATAATGGTTGTATTTCCTTTAACTGGTTGATAGAATTGATGCTGGTGGGGGGGGACATTACTTACTGAGTTCCAGACGCACCGGTCTCTCCTCTCATTCCTGACTCCGGAGGGATTCCCCGATCATTTCTGACAGTTTCTCATGTCCCCTGTCCCCGGCCCGTGGCACAAACACTCTGCCTGCGAGGCTGTAGGGGAGATAGCAGGTGGTTGGACTGTATATTAAACTGATCCATCGAACACAATCAAGGAGTGCCGGCCAGAGCACTACTTAAGACCTGAAGATGTTGAATGGGGGGGGTTTGGTTGGAAAGGATGACGCCAGACGGGTGGATTAAACTTGACTTTCTTCTATTAAACTTCAGTATATACATAGGTAAAGGTTTGTTCGCATGTTTGCGTGATTCTAAACAAAGGAAATAAAATACAATAAATCAACTGCTGTCTGTGGCATCACTACTAAATTCACACCACACTGAGCACTATACTAACCACTTATACACATCTGAGGTAGTTAAACTAGCATTACATTGGCAGCATGTGAGCTAGGCAGGTTTGACACAATCTACCAAATAACTACAGGATAATACAAAATACACCAAAATATGCATCAATATTCACTTGACTCAACCAAAACTGCAATATTTGGTCACTTACGTTGGTCATTTATGCACACAAACACCAGGATTACTTTGAGTGAAGGACACTTTCTGAAGTCAGGTAACTCTGAATCATGGCACCTGAACTCACAATGATGGAGGAACACGTGATGTCACATCCTGAAACGACCATGTCAAAATAAGAGTCATAAGACTGAACTCAGGAAGTGCATTAAATAAACAGGGAAAACCACCTGTAAACCTAAAAGTCCATAGCCTTTTCTACAGAGGCTGTGTTCATTTTGTCATCACCTTATTTAACCACTTATTTATTTGGTGACGATCCGTCTTTCTGAGGCAGCAGCGTTCACAGAGTGCTCCACCTCTTTGTTATCTTCAAACTGCGTCCACTGGACAATATGGTTCACCTGTCTGCACCTCCCCAAATAGAATCAAAACCTTACTCGGTGTGAAAGGTTTTTTTTTTTGGACTGTTCTGTTGGCATTTCCTGCGATCGTCATCAGGCAGTCAGTCTAAATGAATATTCATGCAGGGCGTTTCTTTGACTATTTACAGGCAAATATGGGCGTTACCTGAACATAATTGATTGTGATTTACAAAGGCAAACCGGTGTAGGACGTGCGTGGGCAGTGTTTTATAAATCGGATTATTTGTGTGCGTATTTACTTGCTTTGTCCTACGTACGCCACCTTCCCACGTGACTCCTACGCAAAGCTTTATAAAGGAGGGCCCAGAACATTAAATATAACATTGCTTGCCGAATAAATACACATTTATTAAATGCCTTTTCAGGAGTTAGTCGCTGTGTAGAGCCTTCATAAGCACTTTGGCACGTCCTTCCATAATATATTTTGGCAATAATGGATCCCCTACAGTGAATTTTGCGTTAACATTGCTGAGTCTAAATTCTCTGCTGCATTTTTCGCAATACATCACGGCAAAGAAATTCAGTTACGGGCCGCTTTAATAGAGTTATTGGAAAAACATTTCATATAGTCTGAAATACGTTTGTCTCAGGCAGCATGGGGAGAGCCATCATTAAATTCTACAAGGTGAACATAAGTGACAAGAAAGTAATTCACTTTATTGCCCTATTTTCTCTGTGCGAAAGGTTACAAAAGTGCATGGATCCACTCAGCTGTCCCGCATTTCCCTTTGGACCATGTCAAGAAAGTTGAGACTCTCCGAGAAACGACTGAATTACCACTCGACTTGTGAATAATGCAGGCAGGATGTCAGTTCCATAGGGCGGAGAGGGGTTTCTGCTGAGAACAGCAGGTGCCTTTCATCATTGTGACACAAGAAACAAGTGAGACACAGCAGGGTGTTTGCTCAGCATAAAGATACAGAACATAGGCATGCATGCATGTAGAGAGTGTGCATAATGGGAGGCTTTCTGGATGTGTGTGTTTGAAAGCTAGAAGAAGAGGAAAAGAGAATGGCTTCCTTGGGGAAATTACCTCCAGAATGTGGTATTGAGTGCACTTTACCGATGTAAACAGAAGCTTTGTTTGAGTGCCCTGCCCAGCGGTGGAATTGAAGGGCAAATTGTTTTGTTGGTGTGCAAATGAGTAAGAAATAATGTCAGTAAAGTAAAGACATTTGTAAAGCAAGACTATTAGGTTTTCAGGCCCATGAATAAGCTGGAGCTTCCCCACTGACAATCATTTCATGGATTTATTCCACTTCCAATTTTTACAATCAGGCAATACCAACATGTTAAAATACTATTTTAGCAAAGTCCTACATTCAAAGTACAAGAACATAAACATTCAAATATACATATAGTACCAAATAGAGTTCCCTCTAAATGTGCCTATTATTTTTATAAGTACTTCTTATGCTCATTTCAGAACCATGATATAAAATTACATATTCAAAATCATGAAAAAGTGGAGGTTATTTTATACACCGGGTATATTAGCTTAACCTTAATAATTTGATGAATGTAATAGCATTGAAAGCTTATTATTTGCCTGAAAATTATGAGAAGTATAAAATAATATAAAGTATTACCCAAGTCTAGTACATTGAAAGTGTATTGAGGTACAGATCTACGATACAAGTCCTCAGTACTACCTCCCAAATACAGAATCCAACTTTCAAGAGATTTCTTTGCAATGCATTCCTAATGGAGTGCAGTGCAATGACCATAAACAACAGTAAGCTCCCATCACATGAACGCTTAATGTGTGTATTCTCTCTGATCTCCTACTATAGGATGTGATAGCACATCTAATGAACTGAGCTGCCGTCAGGGCACCAGAGTGAAACACGTGGAGCTGAACAGCACTGGCTTTCCTCTTTTAAGGATCTATTTTAACTTTTAATCACCCTTGAAATTCCCTTTGATATGTTACCGAGAGGAGATGGAGAGAGGAGAGGAGCGCGTTCTTTCAACAACCCGAAATGATGATGATGATGCCTGCTGTAGATCGCTCTTCTTTGTAATTACCTTAACTTCAGCAGCGATTTCCTTTGAAGGCGGCTGCCTCATAGGCATGATCTGATTGTGACCGTGGGCTTAATAACTCTCTTTCACTTCATGTGCGCAGGCCTGCAGGAGATTTCAACAATGATTTGCCATTCCAATGGTAATTTCAAACTTTTTGAACATTTTTTGGGGAATGAGCTCTTTGAAGCTGGATTTGAAAAGAATCCCATTGGCGGTGAAATACATGTAATCAAATAGGGCTTTTGAAAGGCTTAATCTAAGACAAAAAACAAAGTAAAGAAACCACTGTGTAAAATTACTCTTTCAAGTTAAAGTCCTGAAAAATCTTACAAGAAACACAAATATTAGTTTTACAACACTTAAAAAAACCCAAAGCAAAGCTGGAATGAGAAGCCTAAGTGTGTGTGCACATACGCAGAATGCCCATCTCAAAATCATATATTACATTACTGGATGAAATTTATATTAGCTGTGTTTTTTTTCCCCCAAGGAAGGAACGAACCAAACATCTTTGCTTTTTCCCCATTGTAATATTAGACTAACCCTGCTAAAACTTTAATAATGTCTTCAATGACTTTCCTTTATCTGCCATGGGAACAGTCTTGACCTCATCCTGATGTACGAGTTCAACTAAATTCCCCAAATGTAAAAAAAAAAAAAGATAACCATTGAACATAAATGGGCCATGCTTTAATGCTTAGTTTTTTTTCAAAATGTGGAAATTGTATCAAATGTTGTCAAGTTTTTGATTAAGTTACGTTTTTTACAATGTGATGAACACGGCCAAATGGGACGTTACCTCGGCCTGCCTGCTTCCCCCTCATTCGTTTTTCATTATCTCCATTCTTCCCTGCTGCTACCGGATTCCTATTCCCTCATTTCACCCCTCATCCAGACCTTTCTCTACAATACAGACATTTATTTTTTTCTTCAACCATACCCTGCTTTCTCTTTTGAGAGTTAAAAATATTAAGAATTGCCAAAAAATTGATTTTCTTTTTCTAAAGTCGGAGGGATGACTTTTCTTGGTAAGCACAAACCCCCTCATTGACAGTCATGGATAGACACATGCATACTTACTATTATTTTAATTGTCAGTAGTATTTTTATGTCACACACAAAACATGTCGATGGAGAGGTTGTGTCTGTGATTAATCCCTGGCCACAGTAAGCACTACTAAATAATTAGTAGTATTATAAACAGATCTTACCTCATTGCATTAAACATGGAGTCTAAATGTATACCATCAAATATTGAACAGATGCTCTTCAGTGATTTATGAAATGATATGACAATATTTGTTATCTTGGTGACAGTGAGGAATTTAAGTAATCTCCACCTTAAATATTACTGGAGCTGCTATTTCACATCAGGGTCCTCCTTATATCCCCTTTGAGTTCATGTTATGTCTATATTAATCTTCAGTAAATCAAATCAATGACTGCCCTTGTATTAGCTTCTCTGCGTGTTACCATGGCAACCTAAAGGCCAGTGAAGGTGGGGGAAGGGGAATGGATGTCTGCTTAAAGGAAAGGGGGAGAACATGCTCTGACACCCAGGAGGGGTATCAGGTAGGGAAGACAAGGTTAGTGCTGCTCGTACATCACAAGTGCTGTCATCTTGAAGGTGTCACATTAGGGAGCGGAAGGCGAGGAAAATGCAGTCAGGACTGCAAAAAAGTCTCTGATGCTCCGCTGTAGATCATCAAGAGCTGCTACACTCTTCTCTCGTTCTTTTTTTTTTTAAAGCTTAACCATCTCTGTCATATCCCACTTAACGCAACCCCTGCTGCGACTGTAAGCAGGAAACCGGCTGGCTCTCGGCTCCCTCTTTCCTAAGGATGTGTTTTTAAAAGCTCAGAATAAACTGTGTGATATTTGCTCATAATTTCATCAATGTTAAGTCAAGTCAACCTTTAAGTAAAGATAGTAAAGTAAGAAAATATCCTAACGCTAACCTTACTGAAGGAGACAACAGAGTACATACAGGATACCTTAACTTATTCAATCAGTGTGACAAATAGGAAACTCCTCATCAATGCATGTTCACTATGCTTTAACATTTAATCCAGAAATATGAACGGGTAAATGTGTTAAGCAAGATCACGTTGGATTTGCTTATTGTAATGGGTTTGAAGAATTAGGGAAAGGAGCAAGGTTAGGGAAATATCGGATTCTGCATGAACTGTTTTTTAATATATTTTTTATATTAAAGTGCCGTCAGATGATGGAGAACGTGTATAAGCAAACAGCCCATGTACACATCCAACTCATGGAGCACAATTATCATTCATTTAGAGCCATGTTTCTGTCCCCCAGGTACATGTCCAATAATAATGATGATTTTATTCAAATAGCAATTTCAAGCTGACAGCACAAAGTGCTTTCCACTGCATAAATTAAAAACAAACAAACTAAAGAACAGTAAAATACAAACACTAACTGTGGTGTTTTTTTGCTGCTGGGCAGGTAGCTAACATTGGGTTTTCCATAGCTTTCTGTTGGGAATGAAGGGAGTGGTGAAAGTGAACCATAACAAAAAGCTAAAAGAAGTTATATCATAGTAGTGCTTATGTTAATGTGTGGTTTGTGTGCTTGTTTGCTGCATACATCATTTTAAAAACACACTGCTATAATCCAGTATGACTACAAAGCAGAAAGATAAAAACAGTTAGGCTTTGTGAATTGATCTCAAGAATTATAATCATTTGGATCATTTGATCAAAGCAAGAATACAGCAGGTGAGGAAAGGTACAATAAAAGATCCAGGGAGGGAGAAGTTGGACAAAGACGTTTTTCCTACAAAATCTGAAAGAGAAATGACTTGAGTCCAGCATCCAACGAAATGCAGCATCGCCTAAAGTTTCAGCAAAAGAAGAACTAAAGCTCAGGTGAACACGTTAAGAGACATAAACTGCGAGGAGGTCAATGCTGTCATCCGACTGTGAAATGATTTAAAAGCTATTTGAGGCTCCTTTGAATTAACTCTGGAGTGTGAAGGCTGAAATTCAAGAGATTTATAGGGTTGAAGGTTAAAGGTACAATATCTGATTTTCTCTAATTGTGCCTCCAGATTCACAGTGTGTGTGTGTGTGTGTGTGTGTGTGTGTGTGTGTGTGTGTGTGTGTGTGTGTGTGTGTGTGTGTGTGTGTGTGTGTGTGTGTGTGTGTGTGTGTGTGTGTGTGTGTGTGTGTGTGTGTGTGTGTGTTGCGACGACAGTTATTCATCTTTGTGTTGGCAAAAACTGCCTTGGGCCATCATGACCCAATGGCTCCCACAAAAAAGTTTAAAATGAATGCAAAATACATTTTACGTTTCTTATCCAACTACAAGGAATTACAATTAATGACCAACCTAACAAAACACTTGTACTTGAAAACAAACATTGCACGTTGTCTTAAGCAAATCGTTTTTGCCATTTCATCAGCTGTGCCTTCGGGAGGAAATAAAAAGAAATCAAAACTGGCAAAGAAGTACACAGAAACAGATTCAAAAGAAAACGTTTTATTTTTTATCACAGAATCGGTTGCTGTTTTTCATTTTTCCAACAGAAAGAGGTCCTTTGTCTGCACCAACAAAAACAGTTGGTTTTACAGTGTGGAAACATATTTCCCTTTTTTTGTCAGTGTATATCTTTTCCCATGACAGACCAGACCTTATTTTCGCAATTCTTGTTACATCATGTATGGGGAACATCAACTGAAATGATATAAACATGTTTGGCTTGGTAGCTTCATTGCATATCAAGTTTCTAAGTGAGTAGCAGAAGTTCAGTATGTTGTGATGAAAGTTGTTATCATCATCTGGTCGAGTGCATTTGATGATGATGTAAGTCCACTGTAACTTTCTTCAAAGGAGTCAACAGACAAAAACCAAACACATACTGCTAAAAATGAAACTGTTTCACCTTCAAAATAACCCAGTTTAATATGTGCGCAGTCCTTGTACACTGGTTTTGAAGATATGTGCATTTGTGACAGCAGTACATTACACGTTTGTTAAGCAGCACTACAATTAATTCCATCCATTCATACCTCTTCAGCTATCCCTTAGAATTGTCAGGGATCATGCTGCTCTGTCTCCCTAGGATATCCTTTGTCAAGGTTTCCTGAGAGGAGAGTCTCAAAGCCTCAGATTCAAGAGGGAAAAAATGTAGATTTTGTCCTGGTCATGGAAGAATAGAACAGACATTAAGAGATAAAGTAAGGGCCAGGGAGTTTGGTAATCCTGTCTATATACTGTATGTGCTGTGTGGGTTGGGAAAAGGGCTAAAGCAGTATTACCAGGTTTTTCTGTGTGAACATCGGGTGCTATATGCTCCTCTGCAGGCCATTAAACGGTTTTATACGTGGGGGTTTCTTCTTATTCTTAGGTGCAGTGCTTTTGGTTCCTGACTATCTTTTGATTCTATGTTTTCATATCTATCTGCAGCAGTGAATGCTGTTATAAAGTCATACTGTATTTTTAAATAGTTTCAGCTGTATAATCATCATTCTTTCAAAAAGTACGACGAGAATATTCCATTTACTCTCATGGTCTGTTTGCTAAATATACTGCAACATCAAGGAGATGTTTAACTTAGCTTAGCATAGCGACAATTAGCGAAAAATGGCTATCTTGCCTTCGTTCGAAGACATTAGCAGGTTACATTGTTTGATCCGTACAAAAAAAACAAATACATTTTTGGTTTTACAAGGTTTGGCTCTTGGTTGTTTGGTTGGCTGACTTTTTTCTTTACTTTGGACATAGCAAGGCAAGCCATTCAACCCACTGTGTCCAGCAGAGGCTCAGTAAGTAGGGGCTTGGACTGGGAATCGTAGGGTCGCCGGTTCAAGTCCCCGAACAGACTTGAAATATGGAAAGTGGACTGCTACTTGGAGAGGTCCCAGTTCACCTCCTGGGCCCTGCTGTGGTGCCCTTGAGCAAGGCACCGGACACCTCCAATCCCCCCTCCCCATTGCTCCCCGGGCCCTGCACGGTAGCTGCCCACTGCTCCTAGTACTAGGATGGGTTAAATGCTGAGGACCAATTTCACTGTGTGTGCTCTGCTGTGTGCATGTATGTGACAATAAAGAGGGCACCATCCTCCGATTCTATCTTCTATCACTCTATATGCTAAGCTAAGCTAACCAGGTGCTAGCGGTAGCTCTATATTCACTTTACAGATATCAGAGCATGGATCTTCTCATCTAACTCTTGACAAGAATGTGAATGAGATCATCCCCAAATGTGGAACTACTACCTGAAAGATTTTTCAGCGAATGCGAACTTAAAGCTGTTATATTCTGACCAAAATGTGCCTTGCTTCTTTTATTCTTTGGGAGGCACACTGACAGGATATGAAAGCCCTGCTGAGATCCAAAGACTGTGACATATGGTGTGAACATGATGTCATCCCCTTGGCCTTCTTGGGCAGTATCTCATTATATGTGTCATGAATCATATAAAAAGATTGGGTGCCATGGCGACAATCGTTCAAGATCTTTCATGGAGCACAGACCATTTTTTACTACAAGGTTTGAGCAAAAAGTGAAAGACAGGTAATATTAGAGGGACAACAAGAGGGTTTATTATAATGGCAGCTTGACTCTCTCATACTGTGAGAGAGGAGCTCAATGACCTGGGAGGCCTGTTGAGTCAAAATGCTGCTTCTCTTCATCCTGTAAGGATTCCCCAGAGGCATCTTAGATGACTGAATAAAAACGTACTGGTTTTCCCTTTTGCACTGCACACCTAACCTCAATAAGCAGTAAGCAAATGGATGGATTAATGGAGGATTAAAAAAAAGATCAGCTGCCCAAACATCAAAGATGTTAATGCACTTTTGTTTATATTACTACCCTAAATTACTCATCATAAAACCCTGCAGGATCCATAAAAAGTATATGTGTGTTGGCAGTCATTTGAGTGGATTCAGCAGATATAAAGTAAGCCATATGATTTAGTACCCACTTACTGTTTCTTAGGACATTGTAAGCTTAAAAGGGCGTTAGTTTTCATAACCGGTGTATTTCCTGTTATTAGACCTGAATGGTACCATTCAAAAATGTATCAACATATATTATAATCCTCAAACTTGAGCTAAGATGGGCATTTGAAACGGATATACAGTAAGTCATTAACTGTAGACAGCACTTAAACAGGGTTTTCACACAATTAGGCAAATACACACCATTTTTTTTTTATTAGAAGGACTCATAGTTTTAATAAGACACTTTCATAGCGTAAATGTGGGCTGGCATTACATTGAACTCCTGGCAACGTCCCGCCCACGTCCCAACCTACGTTCCCCCATATAGAGCCGGCTAGCTGAATCCCCTCCCACAGCACTGTGTCTGTGTGTTCAGCAAGATGTCTGCAGGAGGGACTTAGAGTAAAGCTGTTATATGTTTAATACATATAATGGCACTGTTCTAGCGGTAAATACTGAAGAAAGAGCATGTGCAGCTATGTGCTGTATCAGAAACAATGTTCAACGTGTTTTGGAAGTAATATGGGTTGCGTTCGAATTGTCAGTTTATCTTCCTAACAGAGTGAAATGGCCTGGAACTACCCAAGTGACTGCCATGATAAGAGCCAATCAAGCTTTTAAACTTCCTTTATTACCTCCTTTAGCTTAGGAAAATCTGGACCTTCCTTTACGAAAGGAAAGGAGAAAATGCTGTCCAACAATGCCTTGTGGTCGCAACTTTTACCATGACACAACACTCGGCCGTTCACAGAATCAACCCATCCTGACCGAGAAATGCGTATCATAAAGGTTACGGTGCTTATTAAGCATCTTAAAACCTATGCCTTAACTTGCTAAAGTGCTTTATTTTGAACGTTCAGCACTGTAGTCATCAAAAGGAGAAATATGAAATTCTCAAATCAAATTTCACAGTGTTTGTCACAGGGGTGTAAGTGCAATTGTTTCATTATTTATGAACCAAACAGATAGATCATTTATGAGGTGATCAAAGTACTGTAAAAAGTGCCCTCAGTACTGTCAAAATACACCAATTAAATGATGAATGATTAAAATTCCTACATTACAGTGGGTACAATTAAAAAGGTGAAAGGGATTCTGGTAATTATAAATGATAAGATGTGATGGATGACTGGCAAAGAAGGGTTTATCTATTGTTATTAGAGATGGAGAAAAAAAAACAGGCATAACTATGTATGTGTTGTATTGTGTATTGGCAGAATGTAGAACCATCATGCAGAATAACATTATCATTTATGGCATTTTATCTACCTTAAAGTCTAAAAATTGTAAACTCGCACTGGAAAACCTCCTCGGTGGATAGACTGCCATGAAATTACGTACCAACATTTATGAACGAGAAATGAGTTAAGTTATCCCTTGATGACTTATGTGTTTTTGGGTGAAAACAAATGATAGTATATGAAGATTAAAAGAGACACTTTAAAATGAAAGACATTCCCATTCCATTTAACCGAACTCGTTTAATGGTAATTAGATAATGTCAGCACACGATTGGAGTGAACCAAGGTAGGGTTGGGGTTGGGGTTAGGGTTAGGTTTAGATAAGTATGTTACCCTATAGGTAGCAATTTGAGCATCAAGCATACAGATCCATGCATTTAGCTGATGGCCTCCAGCTACTGGCATTGCTAAAGATTTGTTCATGTGTAAGGTTTTAATTGCACATGCTGTAGGGGAGCTGTGGATATCATGCATCCAAAAATAAATATGTTTGAGATCAACCAACTCTCTGACAAAAGTAATCATTTCACTGTAGCTGTTGTGACGGCCCTAGAGCCTGTTGCCTGTGTGGGTGTGTATGTGCGTGGATGGGGGTGGATCCGAGGAGGCCAATCAACATAACTGGGGACACCTGGTCAGTGCCCCTCGACTACTTAAGCCCAGCTGCCCGTAGTCACAGCTCCCATGACTCTCTCCAGAGCTTGCGTCGGACACTCTCCCCAGGGTCCACTTCCCCTTGCCTGGGTCATATTTAATTACAAGAACTGTTGGACGTTTAGGCGTGTTTGAGTTATATGAATAAATCTGAAGTTGTTCTCAGCAAAGCCTCTGTGCGTCTGCCCTTTTTTTTTTTGTGTGTCCTGCGAGCCGGTCGCAACACCGTTAGCGCTGATGCTCGTAACATGGAAAGCACCAGTTTGCATATTACCAAACAATAATATGGATTATTAGCAAAGGATTAATAAGGGGAATTTGGTTGGCACCCTTTACAAGTATTTTGAGAATTAACCCAGTTTTTTTTCTTATATGCGAAGGTGAAGGGGACCCAAACAATGCTCAATCCTTTTGTAATTTTGCCTTATAGTCATTTCTCAACCAATAGTGGTCTATGGGATAGATACATATTTCATATCACAATACTTCCTGTTAAGATTGATTCATTGATGATTTGGGGGATTTCATGGGATTTATCGATATGAAAATGTCAAATATCAACAAAATTATCCATTTACTGCTAACCAGCATTATTTAATATACATCTAACTTCAATGTTGTTTGTGCCTGTTTTGCCTCATGGCTTTTACTGAAGGCACCTAAAATATCATAGCTGTATTGGAAAATGGACAGCAGATTATCTTTTGATTATCAACAGTTCATCAATTAGCTGAGAAAAGTATCAATGTAATATTTTAAAGAGCAGAATTGCAAAGGTTCTCAGGAGAGGCTGCCACTGGTTTTATAGGTCTGGTTTATGCTCAGGAGTGGTGTCATCATGTGATTGGCTGTCATGTTCTATACTCTCACCTGACCGCCCCCCTGAAGGGACTAGCGTTCCCAACAGAAGGACATGTCTGAGTAACTGCAAATGTTAGGAGACTAAAAAACTCTAAGGCAGACGTACTGTTGCATGTCTGTGGAGCTTTATGGTGGTTTAGGAACTCATTCCAACTAATTTATCGAACAAAATGAGATTTTAAACATAACTACAAATCAATTCAGATGAAAAACAAAAAGGCTTTCACCACTGTTAGAATCTGACATTTAAACCCCAATGAATTTCAGCAGATTATCCAACACTAAAGCTGCTCCCCTGTTTGTTACTGGGTTATTTGTTCCTTAATTCAAAGAAACATTTGCAGCCTATTATTCTTGGTTGTGTTTGTGTAGTTGGTGCATCTGTTCATTTGTAACTCCAATGCCTATATTACAGGCATAATTACCACGAGAACCATGCCATTGGAGTATTGGTTCTTAGTATATATCATATGTTGAACACTGGGGGCCCTTTTTGTGTATGCTGTTTTTAAGCTATGATGTAGCACCACTTCTTCGTTTATTGTTTAATTCTGCTCAATTAGAGTGCCTTAAACTGATCTTCTGCAAAAGGCAATATTTAATTTATCCCTGTAGGGTAAATTTAATTATCTCAGCTCCCTTAAAACGTCAGATTTAAAGAACAGTAACAGTAAAGAAGGCCATCATATCCGCCCTCGAAGCCTGTGTCCTTGTTATAAGAGAAAGTTAATATTTCCTTTGCATAACATATAAAAACCTGCAGGGCTCAGGGGGCGGCAGTGGCTCAGTAAGTAGGGACTTGGACTTGGTCTTGGGACCGAAGGGTCGCCGGTTCACGTCCCGATCGGACCAAAAAAAGGTGCCAGTTCTCCTCCTAGGCCACTGCCGAGGTGCCCTTGAGCAAGGCCCCTAACCTCTATCTGCTCCCTTGGCGCCGGGTACCTGGCTGCCTCTCTGCTCTGCCACCTCTCCTCTGCATGTGGTTGTGTGTGCATGTATTTCCTCTGTGTTTGTGCATGTATATCCTCTGTGTGTTTAATGTGTGTCAACACAACTGAGTAGAGAAAGCAATTTCCCTGTAAGGGATTAATAAATGTATGTCTTCTTCCAATCACAGACAAACCACTGCTTAAAGGTGGGATCAAGCACTTTTCCCAGAACTCTATTGATAGTGCATAACTAGAACTTTTCAAATAATCTTTGCTGTATCTAAACATACCCCCCTCTGAAACATTATTATGGAGCTGTAGAAGTTCCAGTGAAGACGGTGATGGATTTCTTTAAGATTTTCAAAACCACACACAATGAGAGTTATGAAACTGCTACTGAATGGCAGCAGGCGATGTGGAAGGACAAGATATTCAGGCTTTATATGTGAAAGAAAGTGAAGATCCTTGGAGACTAAGGTTAAGAATAAAGTCTGAATGGTTTGAGAGTTATATAACCATTTGCTATTGTGAACTTTGGAAATGAACAAAGCTACTCCTCCATCCCCCTGCTGAATTCACAGTATCTTCCATGATTACCTCAACAGTCAGATCAATCATTTACCTCAACAGTCAGATCAATCATTTTTTCCAATTTTAGCAACAGAAATGTTGACATTGTTTCGCTGAATCTTCCAATATGGTCTATTTTCTAGAACATTGCGGTAATATGAGAGAAAAAATAGCTTTTACTTGACATCGATAAAAAACTAAAAGTGAAATAACACACACTATGTAATACAGCATGTGCTCACATCTAAATGTGGTGTACACAGAAGTAATTGGTTCAGGATAAGCAGCAGTTCAAATTATTACGTGGCAATATTTTGTAAAAGCAGAACATTTGATAAGAAGCTATAGCCACATTTATATCCGAAGAACAACGCAAAAACCATCAAACATTAATAGTTATTATCAGAAAGGTGACCACTAATTACACTTCATGGTCTTTTATGTTGTACAAACTGAGTTTACAGATATGTTAATGGATGTGACACATGCTTGTTAGCAATTTCAACGATATACTCACATACTGATGTTTAGTGTGTGTAAAGATCACACAAACAACAAAGCCTCTTAGCATGTTGCTAATTAGCAAAGAACAGCTGAGGCTCCTTGATATGTCATTGGAATACAAGAATTTGGTTCCAAACGTGTGAATTGGACCAACAAAAAGGTGCCCAGATGATAGTGACACATTAACTTGTCCCGTATGTTGGCAAAAGGGAAGAATTTAGGGGACCAGCTAATTCATTAGCATACATCGTATACATGGAATTTAGCAACGCCCTCTCAGGAAACAGGGTGAGGGGTTTAGATAGCCAGCAACTGGGATTTGTTGGGTTTCCGGCTGGAATTCGGTCGGTGGAGGGTTATCTAGTTGTCTATATCTGTAGATGTTATAATATACAAGTGGATTTTTATTGCTAGATATAAGGTGAGAGAGACATGCCATACCCAAATGGGGAACTGCATGATAAATAATGATAAATGATCAGTTATCTGTGCAATTTTAACCACTGTTTATGTTCTGTGTTACTGTTGTCATCATAATTTTGCCTGCTAAACATCTTTTTCACTTTGCAGTACACCATTTATTTTATGTTGTGTAACACAGAGGGGTTACTTAATATGTTAACGAATACAATACAATGTATTAATTGACTCACAATTAGTTTCTTTACTTTATTGACATGTCTGCCAGAATGTTTTTAAGATGAAGCTGAAAGCAAGGCCATGGTCAGCGGATGATGCTATTCTACTTAATGAGAGACAATCTTGGGCAAAAGTTGACTTTGATTTCTTTCTCTCTGGTCTAGTTTTGATGGGCAGCTCTGCTGTCTCATGGATATTCAGAAGCTGCCACAAAAGCCTGTCTTGAAAGTCATTCGATCGAAAAGTGATGCCGGCTCAATTGGAACTGCAGACATTGAGACACTCCCTCATTTGCCCCTGGCTGACTGCCCTCAAGGGCCTGTCTGATGCTTTTCCCAGAACTAACTTTTTTCATATGAAGTGGCATGGACTCTAAGACAGGGAAAGTCTTTCTTTCACAAGGAGAGCCACTACAGTCATAATAAGAACAGGAAAAACAAATACATTTTCTCAATAATGTGACAGACATGGGGTTCAAAAAGTGGGAATTGGAGAAATGTAAGACCCATAAACACTTGGTGTAGACAGTCAATATGTGGATATTACATCTGGATAAGAGAAATGCATTTTCATTTCAGAGGTCAATGAATGACGCTTGGTATAAATGTGTCTGAAACTCATTGCTATACGATCTGGCATATCAAACATATTACTGTAGCAAACTCAGCCTGTTCTTCATAGGAATACCACTGAATCAGTGGATGATCCTGCATAACAACATGATTCAACATTCAATAAGCAGAAAATACGCAAAATCAAAAATGTCAAGTTGCAGATGGAACCTGAGAGAAATTCAGGGGATAAACAAGTCTTTAAGGTACGTCAACTGAGGACTATGAATGCATACCAAGCATCAATCACCTAAAAAATGAAGTGGCTCTAGATTTAAGGTCAGGGAAGATCCAAGTCACTAGGCTTCATCTGCTAGGGACCTTGAATATCTATACACAATGTCATCCATCTAACAGCTGTCTGGACCAACCGGTGGTCGACAATGATTGGCATCTGTACAGCCACACTTTTGCATAAACATTCTGGTGATATTTAGAAGTCGACACACTGGGTAGGAATCTGGCTGAGGTTTAAATCTGTCACATTTTCCCCTTCACTCTGCCTCCTGTTTCTCCTCACAGCAGACATTGGTCAGATGGAGGCAAAACATCCTAACAGTGGGAGCAGCTGTTTCAAAAGCTGTGGAGGTGTCATTTAATGCTGGCAGTAATCCACATGACAGCAAAATAGAATTCATGGTAGCCGCAATGCTGTTTCCTGCTAAGCTTCGTAAAGATATGGTGGCTGAGATTAGAATTGCACTTAAATAAGCATAGAAAGAAAATGACCTGTGGATAAAAAGCTGGTGGAGGTGATCTTTACCATGATATTCTAAACTATGAATGGACTTCCATTTGAACTAAACAATAATATATCCTCTTTTCCTTATTTCGCTTCCCTTATGTCCTTATTTTTCTTAAGGTTCCTTGTTTCAATGCTCTCACTGCATAACTAATGGTTTTATACAACCAGAAGGCAGCAATTGCAGACAGATGGTTGCGGTGTTATGTGACATTTTGACTAATTGATTTTTCATCTGCATGTTATTCAAATACGATTAAATATCTCGATGTTATTCAACCTTAAATGAAACATACATTCGTTTCGACTGCCTACTCTAAGAAGTTGTTTTCCCTGAATCACTGAAACAGCTTTGTTGTTGTTTGTGTCACAGGAAAAATAATTGACTAAGATATTGTGTGTACTCTCTTAATCAGTGTTATCGCTCCTAGCCTGGAACAGCTTGACATCAACACAATGTACACTGCTGCTCAATTTGATCTACATGAGGATGATCTGGAAATCGACACAACATGGAAGGTTTCTTCTTTCATTTCAAACCTTATTTCCACTAACAAAGAGCTTATTTTCCTTTGTGTGCCATGACAACACTGCACAATATCACCCTTACAATGGCCAAAACAGACAAGAGGAAATGCGCGTACAAAATGATAGTTGGTTATATTATCCACTGTACTGTGACAAAATAAAAGACAATCAACTCAGCATCTGGGACATCCTGAGACGCCCCTAAGCAAAACCACCATGTCAGATTTGTTTTTCGCCTTTTGTTATCTTAGTGTGACAGTGTATCATCTTCCATTACACTGCAATTATAATCCATCCCCCTCCACCCTTTTCCCGTCCCACTGAATGTGTCCTCTCTATAGCTCAAGAGCTGATGGGAAGACATGATCTAAGGTAGAAGTTTCAATCCAGAGTGATGACTTTCCTAAAAATCAGTCACTGTAATATATGGTGGACTCACTCAATCCCTGTGCCGTCAGTTTGACAAAGTGCTGAGGGACAGCTAACCAGATGCCGTTACATGCACCTGAAAGGAGAAAATATGAGGAGATACGGCCGGGTTCATTTCCCTGTTCACTCAGATAATAGATTTTTTCTGAACCTGTGAGCAGGTTGCTTAGATAATCCTTCACGTCTCTTTATCTTATTCATATCTGTGGCCTGCAAAGTCATATCCATACAGAGAGATACTGTGGCAGCAAAACTGTCATGAATAAAAAGCTTTTTCGGAAATTCATTACAATGAGGTGCCTCTGCTCTTAATGTCTTTTCTGTGCTGTCTAACCACATGAACCAAGGTCTGCATATTCAGAGAGCATTAAAATACCGGTTCTTAATCTAATTCAATCTTTTTTAGTGTTTTTTGGGAAACCTACCAAAACGCTTTTGGATTCAAAAGGCCTGAAAACATCGATGGTGACATGGTGACACTTGATCAGCCCCTCAGGCCCATTTTAAAGGATTTTTTTGTCACTCCTCAGCCGCCCACCAGATTCATTGAGACTCTCTGCCAGTCACCCTATTCTGCTTCCTCTTGCAGGTCTGTCCCTCATCTCCCAAATGCCAGTATCCTGGTTACTTTCTCACGCCCCTTTGCGACAACTCAGCCAGTCATGCTTGTTCCTACTACCCATGTTGTTGCCTACATGTCTTTTTTGCTGGCTCTTGGCCTGTTACCTGCTCTTGCCTTTATTTCTCATAGATTTTGTCTGCTTTCCGTAACCGAGTAAGATTCTCGTGGCACCACAGTTGCTGATCTCCTTCAGATCTATACTTGACCTTAAGTTTTGCAACAAGGGCAACTAAGTGTGATGCAAACTTCTGGAGCAATGGAGACGAAACTCAGAGAGTCACGGGAGAGCTGGAACTTAAATGGCAAACACTGAAGGTTTATTATAAAGTTAACAGCCGGAGAATTGACAACACAATTGCTGCAGCTGAGTTGATAGAGCGGTTGCCCGACCAATTCTGAAGATCTCTACCATAATATGAAGTTTTAAAAAGTTCAGAATAGACAATCAACATTCTTCAGTCGCCAGACTAAACAAATATAGATCCTAAGTCTAACTAAAGCTGTCGCACATGAGAAAAGAATGTACGCCAGGGAATCTACGTTCCACATAAGAATGGCTTCTATAGATGTCCCTGAACAATAAATTATCTCAGGTCAGCTTGTGCTCGGTCATAGATCAACAATGTGCCCAAGCTTCCACCCTCCTTAAGGGAGATTAAAGTACCCCGAAGGTCAAAGATCTATGCCATGGGAATACAGACAGAGGAAGGAGAAAATGAACTAGATCAAAGGTTAAACACCTAGGCAAAATATTCCCTAACACTAAGGACATCAGAAGTCATATTTTTACTACACCTTCAGTCTTGTGTTCCCAGTGAGTTTTTTTTTCTTCTGTTTTATCCATGTTCCAGGATTTTGCTGTTATTCTGCCGGACTATATTATACGCCTGTCCTGTTCCGACCGTGATATTTCTAGAGTCAAAGTATAAAGCACCAACACAATTAGACAACACACAGATTGACTGTGCTTGTGTCGGTATGTAAACCACGTATTTAAATGCTGATGTATTTAGTTATACAGCCACAGGTGCAGTGAAGCATCTTATCATGTGAAAGAAAACGCGAGGAAAATATTGGCATGGTTTGGCCTCTTTCCGCATCACTACAGGGAGAGGAAAACTCTCACTCTATGGTTTACACTCCCTGCCTCACTTTTGATGCTTTTCTCCCAAATGCAACTGGGCAAGTGGAAACCAAATCTTTGTAGCCATTAGAGTTGTGACACTGAGGGGTCTGCATACAACATCACAGACAGAATTCTTCTAAGATGAGGACTCTGGAACAACCCACTGGGTAAATGTTGCCTTGAGAATTACAGCTTCCAAATAAACACCCTTCCAAACAGTTATCTCTCCTAACATATGGTCAATATAAGAAAGGGATGCCTGGCTGCCTTTAATAATTGTTAGGGCATGAGGGTGAGAGAATGTATTACAAGGAATGTTATTCGAAAAAATATTTGCTTCTCAAGGTCAAATAGAGGTCCTCCACTCTGTTGGCTGGTCAAACAGGAAGTGTTTTTGAGCTAAAGCCAGAGCACTTTGATCTGGGATTACATTCAGGGGTCTGAAAAAGTGTGAAAAAATGGAAATTACACTCTTATGCAAAAACCTTACTGCCTGTGCCCTTTCTGCTCCGAGTGCCAAAGTGTCCCATTTTTCGAAACCTAATTTCCACCCACTTGTCTCTCCACAGAGGCATGTAGACGTCCAAATGCCCCACCGGTCACCATTAGTGCCCCTGTGGTTGGTATAAAAGACCCTCTGGTTAACTCAAGTGTCCCTCCAGTGTGACCCAAACGTAAAATGGACAATCACATTAACCCTGCACGTATGAATGCCCTTGTTTTTCTTTTTTTTATTCCATTTCTGGAATATTGTTGCACACTCTTGGATGCTACAACAACTGTATTAGTTCACACAATTCTACCTGACTAAAGTCACTTTTCTGGCGTTTTTAAACTACTATCTACATATATTATGAACATTATATGTATACAAAACTAAAGATGCCCATGGCTTTTATATTTTATGATATGCTGGACAAACTAGATAATCATTGGGAGTGTCTTTGTTGCTTTTAGCAGGTACGACCTGTCATAATACCAGGAGCCCAGCAGGAAACATTTTTCAGAATAACAACCCCAGGTTCCTGTCGTTTCTATTGAAAAATCAATGCACTAAAAGGCACAAATATCCTCATTTTTCTTACCAATATTGTGAAAACTGGCACACTTGGACCTGAGATGTCTCGGCCGTTATCAGGCCAGCTGGCAGCCGGTCCACACCGCTCACTCACCGTGTTGAAAGGTGTATGGCGTTTTGATAAGAGTTTTGAGTTTACCTGCATAACCATGATTCTTGCTGGGAGTTATGATGGGCTGTATTAGTCTTTGGGGTGTTGTGTCTGCCCTCCAGGCGGTTTCACTGTTATCTGGGCCCAGCCAGGCTCTCACAGGAGAGCTATAAATGAGCACTGAGAAATGTGATAGCTCATGTGTGGCCATACACTACCTTTACTCTCATCAATAAAACATGAGGAAGTACGGATCATTTATGCAGGAAATGCGTCAGGGTCTACCCAATTCCAATGTATTTCTCTGTGTGTTCCCATTTTTTCCTTAACACATTTCAAATTATATTGGCATCACGATGGTACTCTCAGGCTCTCCAATCATATCTTAATGAGAGGCTGGATTGTGGAGGAAAAGCCCTTTTTTTTTCTTTCATTCATTCCATGAGGCGTTCCTCCTCTGCTGCTCCCCTTCTCGAGATAAACAGCTTACCTTTGGCATGACCCATTCCACTTTAATAAGCGCTAAGTACTCCACTGTCCCACTTTTTAAAGCCTTTAATTTGATAAGCGAGGGGATCTCTCACTTAGCAATCATATTCTGGACAATTAAACCCATATCTGAAGAATGGGGCTTGTCTGGAGGGCTTTTTACTGCCAATTATGTGGAATCGTTTGTCTCAATGTCTAATATTATGTGGAAATGAACCATTGTTGTCAGAGAGCCAGTTCCAATAAACTGACATAGTTTTTAGTCTTTAGTTCTTCAAAATTAAACATTGAGGAACAGACTTTCACTGAAGAAATGTCCACTGGCATAACAATGAATCCACTGAAAAATGAAAGAAATTAAATGTAGAAAATGAAACTCAGATTTACAATATCACATTTCTGTTACTTTTTAAAATCTCTCTATAAATACATACTGTAAAACTTACCACACATTATGCAATATACAAATACAATATGAAATTGCTAAAAACATATTGACAAACTAGCTTAATCCTTGATTCTCATCCATCCATAGATCTTCTATTGCTTATTGGAGTCGGGTTGCGGAGGTAGTAGTTCCAGTAGAGGGCCCCAAATTTCCCTTTTCCTGGCCTCATCAACCAGCTGTGGGATTCCAAGGCGCTCCAGGGCCAACGTAGGGATATAATCCCTCCACCTGGTCCTGGGTTGGCCCCTCAGTGGCCTCCCAGCTGGACGTGCCTAGATGGCAAGGTGGCATCCTTACCAGGTGCCCAAACCACCTCAGCTGGCTCCTCTCAACAGGAAGGAGCAGCGGTTCTACTCCGAGTCCCTCCCAGATGAATGAACTTCTCACCTTATCCCAAATGGAGATGCCAGCCACCCTTCCGGAGAAAACCCATTTCCTCCGCTTGTATCTGAGATCTTGCTCTTTTGGTCATGACCCATCCTTCATGACCCTAGGTGAGGGTAGGATGAAGATGGACTGGTAGACTGAGAGCTTTGCCTTCTGGCTCAGCTCTCTTTTCGTCACTGCGGTGCGGTAAAGTGACTGCAATGCTGCTCCCGCTGCTCCGATTCTCCAGCCCATCTCACGCTCCATTGTTCCCTCACTCGAGAACAACACTTCAAGATACTCCTTCACTTTGGTTAAGGACTCATTCCCTATATCTGCTAAGCTTAATGATACAAAAAATATATACATTAGCTAATCTATACTCCACATTTTATCACTGTCACTCAAAGTTTCCCTCAATTATTCTGCTACAACTCACTCCTCACACTTTTCCTATTAAATTGTTCAGGTTTTTCACTGATATCTTGTCTTATAAAGCATTAACCAGGTGTGGTAAAACACAACCCTTTATGAACATGTTTGCCATCAAAGTTCCAGCGCTCCCGTGTCTCTCTGAGTTTCGTCTCCATTGCTCCAGCAGTTTCCATCACACAAAACCTGCAGCAATGCAATGTAACCCAATCCAACCAGATTAGAATCAACCTTTTGTCATTTAAGTACACCCAAACTCAGACTTGTGTTCAACCTGCTCTCTGGAAGACATGGTCATGTCACATTGGAATGATGGTGGAAACTGGTAGGAAGTATAAAAGTGCAGATCCAGGTTGTAAAATTTTAAAAAAGCAACAAGGAAAGAATTTGGTTAGGCAGTAGGCAGGTTCGAGGGTAGATCCACATGACTGACCTGAGTTCAAGCCCACCGCCAACATCCGACTGTCCCAACATGACAAATGAAAAACTTTAGGCCACAGATCAGCTGGATAAAGACAGGCAGCAGAGCCAACATCGATCAGTCAAACATCGTCACCTTCTGACAGCTGGGTCAGCCATGTCTCAGTAACAGTGAGGAACGTTACGCAGTTTCAAATGCCCAGACTTTGAAAAGATTGTTTATCACATTTGGTCTTTCAAACAATCCTCAAAATTGAGTGATTTCTCTTGTGTTTTCTCAAACTATCGAGAGTGTCTAATGGCAGATATTATCTAGAGGCATTTTATTAGTAGACATTCAGTATTCGAGCTTTAGTCATGTGGTGCTATTCAGAAAAGGAACAGCATGGTGTAATTACAACAAGAGACACATTTTTATTGATTTATTAGAAGATTTGTGGTGCATAAACAACTCATAAAGAAAGAAAGAGCAATGATGTCTGCATTTCAAAAGAGCTTGGAGTAATAATCTCATATCTGAAAAGAACCCAGTCACATTTTTGTAATTTAAAAACAGTGCATGGAACTCTTTCAGACTTGTTTCTGTGATATCTGAAACAGGGCTTTGGAACGACAGCGGAAATAGGCCGGCACATTTTGTGTTTCTGTCTAGGTGTTTTATCCATTGTACAAGCCACCTTGTTTTGGTAGATTAGATCATGATTCACTTCATGGAATCAATTTCACAGTGTATTACAGCAGCATCCCCTGCAAGATCAGTCTGAATGTCATCTTGGGGAATGATTTTTTCTCGCTCAAGAGTGCACATGCATCTTCCCGCGTACTGTACATACACTCCTCAGTTTATCATGCCCCCGGAAAATCTTTATTAGCGTGAAAGGCTTGCATTGGGGTCTCACGGGAGAGCAGCTGGCATTGATGCAGATGACAGCAGCAGTCTCTTTTCACACTCTGAAGTGTTGACAGACGTGGAAGTAGTAGGGATCTGTCAGGAAGCACTGCAGAACTCACAGCTCGAGCCTGCACCGGCTATAAATATTGCAGGAAATAGCAATAAAGGCTGTTTGTTCTTTCCGAAGTTATCCATAAATATGACTGACTTGTTTTGAAGGTTGTTGTTTTGACAGATTTCGGATC